>NW_009934732.1:17135-55843 GCF_000696875.1 Nestor notabilis
ATAACATATAAGAATTTTGTCAAAGCTGGCTAAGAGACTCTTGGCTATTAGAATGTTGATTTCCAAGGAATCTTAGAACAGAAGTGTTCCAGAGGTGGTTTTTTAAAAGGAATAGATGTGAAAGATCTGTAGATCTGGATTCGTTTTTATTCCAATTCACTTACCTTTAAGCAGAAAAATCTTTGAATGAAATTAACTAAGGATCATATTGCCCAAATGAAAGTCTATCACAATTTGCTAATTTAAATTCTCAGACCGAAAGCTAACATTTTCAGCAGAAACAAAAGAAATGGTAAGGGATGTCAACTTCTGCCAGCTACTGGCCTTGTTGTATGTAGCATAACCAGGCCACCACAGAGCAGTTATTTAGCTTCAGTGGCCAGGCTGAGGTGGGCATAGATTTTGTGTGGAGGGTAAAATCACTTAAGGGGTTGGACAGACATCAGCTGTGAATGACAACGTCTCAGACCACTCCGTGGATGTCTGCAAGAGCTCCCTTACGTGTAATCTTAGGTAAAGAGTCTATTTAAAATGGCTTAAATTACTTCAGGAAGTGAAGTAATGTTTCTGGCATCAGCTAGATGAATTTTGAATCACAACACATGGTACCTTTCAGAGCGAACAATGTACAAATATACTTAGTTGCTGACTAAGAGCAATCAGGAGTTAGGAAAACACACCTAAGAAATAATAAAGAAAAAAAATTTCTGGTAAGGAAGCTTATATGCATGATCTCTTCAGGTCACCTGTTCAGATTCAACACACCCTTGCTTGCTACCTCTCAATCCCTTGTTTTTACTTGCCATAATTTATAAACCACTTAAGAGTTCTACGTATAGACAAGCTAATAAATTAATTTCAATACAAAAATTCTCAGAGGTGGAAGGGGAACATTGGCTCAGTAACTAGCTTTCCATCTTTACAGTTCTTCAAATTACATCTGACCTGATCTGGTATTTGTGGCAGTCCTGCTCCAAAACAAGGAATCAGACTAGGTGACCTCAAGCTGTTCCTTCCAACCAGCTTTTCTATAGAAGGCCTCTCAGCCTGACCTCAGTGTGGGGGAAGGTCGGGGATCAGGTCATCTTGAGTGTGATCGTGCAGCACGTGTTGGAAAACAGGGATCTGGCCCAGTCAGCATGGGTTTATGAAGGGCAGGTCCTACTTGAGCAACCTGATCTCCTTCTACAATAAGGTGACCCGCCTGGTTGATGAGGGAAAGGCTGTGGACATTGTCTGCTTGGAGCTTAGTAAAGCATTTGACACTGCCTCCCACAGCGTTCTCCAGGAGAAACTGGCTGCTCATGGACTGGATAGGTGGATTCTTCGCTGAGTTGGAAAGTGGCTGGATGGCTGAGCCCAGAGAGTGGTGGTAAATGGTATCAGATCTAGTTGGAGACCAGTCACTAGTGGTATCCCTCAGGGCTTACTTAGTATTAGGGCCAGTGTTAATACCTTCACTGATGATCTGGATCAGGGAATCAAGTGCACCATTAGTAAACTTGCAGACAACAGCAAATTGGGTGGGAGTATTTGATCTGCTGGATGATAGAAGTCTCTGCATGGGCTGTGGCCAGCAGTATGAGGTTCAACAAGGCCAAGTACTGGGTCCTGCGTTTGGGCCACAACAACCCCAGGCAATGCTCCAGGCTTGGGGAAGAGTGGCTGGAAAGCTGCTTATGGAAAAGGAGCTGGGGGTGCTGATTGACGGAGCTGAACATGAGCCAGCTTGTGCCCAGGCAGCCAAGAAGGGCAACAGCATCCTGGCCCGTATCAGCAATAGTGTGGCCAGCAGGGCCAGGGCAGTGATCATCCCCCTGCACTGGGCACTGGTGAGGCTGCACCTCAAATCCTGTGTTCAGTTCTGGGCCCCTCACTATAGGAGAGATACTGAGGTGCTGGGGTGGGTCCAGAGAAGGGCAGTGAAGCTGATGAAGGGTGTTGAGCACAAGCCTGATGAGGAACAGCTGAGGGAACTGGGGGTGTTTAGTCTGGAGAAGGATCAGGGGGGACCTTATCGCTCTCTACAACTACCTGAAGTGAGGATGGAGAAAGGAGATCCCTTCCCAAGTAGAAGTGATAGGACTAGAAGTAATGGCCTCAGGTTGCTCCAGGGGAAGTTTAGACTGGATATTAGGAAATATTTCTTCAAGAAACAGTAGTCAGGCACTGCAACAGGATGCCTGGGGAAGTGGTGGAGTTACCATCCCTGGAAGTGTTCGTAAAATTAGTAGATGAGGCCCTTAGTGACATGGTTTAGTGGCAGACCTGGGGTAAGGTTAGACTTGATGATCTTGAAGGTCTTTTCCAACCTATTTGATTCTATGATTCTATGTTGAAAATACTCAAGTAAAATGAAAATTCTTATTTTCATTTTAATCATAGTCAAATCTTTCTTTTTTGTAAATAAACAAGACAGTCTAGCTGCTTTACATTTGTATCTGTTCACATTCTTGCCAGATAACATTCTTTTGCAGGCTGTAACGAGGAGTCACCATATGATGAGATTTCTTTTTGAGTCAGTTTGCCATGGAAGCCTATATTAGATGTCTGGTCTAGTTTGTTAAGGGAATAGTACTGTTTGCAGTAGTAGCAATTATGTTTTCAATGCAGCTGGATTCATAAAATATATAGCAAAAATGCTGACTTTTTTCCCCATTGTTAAAATGTTTGGGTCATTTTAATAAACATGCTTCTCTGTTTTATCACTTGTTTTGTAACGTGAAGCCTATGAGTGTTTATATTTGTTAGTTGAGGGCTTTTAGAACTTCATTATGTATTCAGTATGTGGAGTTTATTTGTTTTTAAATGGTTTAATTTTATGTAGAGTTTCTAATCTAGGTCCTTACCTTCTATGGTCCTAGAACCATACCATCGAGCCCTGTGTTCTGCCCCATAAGTGTGTTTTATTTCAGATTCAGGTAAGGTGTTCAGGAAGCTCACAGTGTAATAAACCGAAAATAGGATGCTGTAATAAACTGAAAATATAGATGCTAGGCATCTGGGAATAGGGCTGTGTATATGTATATATGCATTTGCACACATAAGCAAGTATGTATTAGGAAAAAATTAAATGCAATTCCTGCCAATGTTTTCATTAATAGAGATACCAAGTTTGTGTGTGTTTATGTTATTACCAAGTGCCTGTAATGATTCTATTTGACAACAAATTCCACATATTTTATACGGGGTTGTTCTTTTTTGTTCTGTTTTGATTTGGTTTTGGTTTTGGTTTTTTAAGGGGTTTTATAGTTTAGGACTCCTGAGTGTGAGTGTCAGTAATCTTAGCATATGGGCTTGTGTTGATTTACCATGTTAATGTAGAATAGCCATATGAGAAACTCCATTATTTTGCATGTATGGCTTGGTGACATAGCTACTTGATTTAAGTGTATGTGACTTGTGAACCCTGATACTATAGGCAGTAAAGCACTTGCCTTACCTTCAAGGAGGTTTTTAGTTACCACTATATTCTTATGTAGCACAGTGAAAGTTGTTACAGGAAGGAGTTTGCTTCGTTTTAAAATGTTAGATTTTTCCACAGCCAGAAAAACCAAATCATTAATCTCATTTCTTTGGTAGCTTAAGTCTGTTCATTGAGAGATTTCTGAATATTGCCAGTGCTTTGAGGGTATTTTCTACTGTAAGATACAGATGTGTGGCTCACTTTACAGTGTCAGAGAACATATCTTGCAGGTAAGATGCTATATTTCTTATGTTGGTGGCATAACATCTGAACTTCATGGCTTTCAGAATAGTGGTGTAAATGTTTCTCTTATGACTTAAATCTTTAGTACATTATGGACGTTGTAACAGATTTGTTCTTTTTTTTCTTTTTTTTTTCCTTTTTTTTTTCACGCCCTAAAAGACTATACTACACAGATACATGTTTAATGTTTGCTTTTACTGGGTTTAGTTACGATTCATAATTTTTACATGATTTACCGTAAGCCATTTCTTAGTTATAGTTTAACCTTCAGGTCTACATGTAATTTGGTTTTATTAATAACAAGCAGTATTATGAAGCTTTTCTCTTTTAATCTTACAAGGGAAAAAATCGGTATCTAAAAAAGCAATCACAAAGAAGAGGAAAGGTGTCACAAAGTCTACCATACCAGAATTTCAGGTAAATTACTCTAATTTTCATTTTAAGCACTTAAAATCTGAATGTCTGTAAAATAAATCCTTTAGTTTCTGGTAGAGACCTTGGAAATCCTAATGAATTTCCTTCTTCTAGTTCAAATTTTTTAAGCTGATTGTGTATTTTCTTGGTAGAGAAAGTTTTAGCAGTTTTCATTATATGCAGCTTAGACACTGTTTCACAGTACTGTTTAAGATCCCAGATACACCTGTTACAGGACAAAGCCTGTAAAAATGAGGAGTTATTAATGGAATTTTTACAGTGGATATAACGTTCTGGGATAAAATTACTTGTGTTTTGTATGAGGTTTGACGCTGTGAGCCTTGAATTGAAATCTAGCTTGCTTTACTACAAGGATTTGCAAAAAATTGGTAGCTTCTGTTTTGTTTGCAACTTTTAGCCCTTACCTGCACATGACTTTTAGACTAGAGAGCACTAAGAAAAGGGTGCTAACTATGATAATGTGGTTTTATGGTACTGTGATGGAAGTGTTACATCACTTGAGTTCAAAGTCACAATTTATGCATGCGTGCATACTTGGATTGAAGTTCTCCTTTGGCTATAAATTTTTTTCGCAAAGCTGTCTGTGCTGTTCTGAGCAATAGACCCACATTAAGTCATGACTGTTCTGTAACAGCCTCACACAGATGATGATTATGTGTTTCAGCTGGAGCTAGCAGAATTTCTCGTGATAAAACTGGTTAGTAACGGTCAATGTTAAGAAAGGAATAATATTTAAGTATACACTGATTTTTGTCTATATTCTAATGGTAGGAGCTAAAATATTTCCTAGCAGCTCCAGAAAGCAGATACAGTATCTAAAAATTTTATTTTTCCCAGCACATTACCTGCCTGCCATGGATATACATGATTAGGTTAGAAATATTTTTTTATAGTGTTAAACTACAGTATTTAGTCTGTCTAAAACATTATCTAAAACTTAGCCCAACTTTCTATCTAACCAAGGTAATCTGTACATCTAACTGTAAAATTAACATTATTATAGTTACCTATGTAAAATGTTAAATGTAGTGAAATAATTCTCTCTCTTCGATCAAAGCTAGGCATTATATCTGGTTTAGGTGGAGCTAAAATTGATTAGTATGAGCAGTTGAATACTTTTAGGGAAATTTTTAACAATTTAACCTGACTTTTTCAAGAGGGCAGGCATGACTGCCAGAAGTATCTGCAAATATTAAAATATATTCAGAATACTCCTAAGACTTTTAGAGCCTAGTAGAGTATGCTTCAAGATACTCTGCTCCACATACATGGATGGCTAAGCCATATGAAATTACATAACCTTGTTTGAAGGTGAGAGTGTATTTTTTAAATGTTTGGTAAGAAAGCTTTGAGTGTATGCAGGCCCCCTGAAGTATGCCACAGAGAGTATAACCATAAGAATATTGCTGTTCCTACCTAAACATCCATTCTTTTGGAAAGAAAGTAAATAAATGAAAATTTGTAAGATGTTTTGTGTGCCTGCAGCCTACAAATGTTATTAAAAAAATGACCAAAACCATAGAGCGCTTTATTTTGTAAGACTAGATCCTGTAATTAAGTGTAGATCCTTTTCCTGAAATTCGTAACTTAATATTAAAGCTAATAAAATTATTATTAATAAATCTTTTAATATGTGCAGTGCTCTAAGTTACATGTTAAAATAAATTATTAACCCAAAAAAATCACTCCTTTGTATGTGATTTCAGATGTTATACTAATTTCTTAGCTCAAGGTTTCTTTAAAAATAGAACAAAACCTCAACAACACAAAGCAAACAAACCAAAACCAAACAAAAAATAAGGAGATGCAAATTAAATTTTCTGCTAATTAAAAAGACACAAAAAAGTCCTGTTTTTCATATCTTGAAAATTATTTGAGAAGTGAGTTTACATCTTTGAAGAACAGCAGTTAATTGGCTGTTGCCTATTTCCTTTTAAAGGGTACTATGTGTTACAAGCTTATCATTACTACTGCTCATTAATGTTTTAAAGAAATGACAGTATGTTGCTCTACAGAAGGGACACTAATGTGGGGGGGTTTAGGTTTCTTTTCCAGTTACATAGTTTAGGATTGGTAACAAGTGCTTTGTCTCAGTCTTCTCTCATGTACCTCTATAAACCTGCCGGTACTATAATTAAGGAAAAAAGGAATGTGCACATTTTAAGCAACTGGTCTAACTTCATGTTTTCTGTTTAACTATGTTCTTAACAGTTCCAGTTTTGTCAGCTATGGTTTGTATTAAATCTCGAAAGGGGCTATCTGGACATTTACCACATGGAGGTGGCACCAATAAAAGAACAGGTTCATAGGAAATCAAGTATAACTTAGAATCATTACACAGATAACCTGAAGTTAAGCATGAGACCCCACTGAAGTATGTAAAAAATTAGGCTATAAAAGATTGGCTGAAGTTAAGGGGGACAAGTATGCCACATTAGTGATCTGGGGAGTAGACTGGGTTTGTATTTATGACTTGATCCACAGATTAGATTTGGTTTTATAATGATAAGTAGTTCATTTATAAATTCTGAGAAATGGATCATGGGACAGTCACAAGTTGGGATAGAGCTTGGTCCCCCTGTCTTTTCTTACAGAAGTCAGGGGAGACTTCCTGTCTTTCCTGCTTGAAGTTCTACGAGTCAGTGAGGGTCCTTGAGATTACTGAGACTTGAAATTGTGTCCTAACAGCAAGGCTCAACACTAAATTTGAAAGTCAACTGGAATACTGAATACCTGAAGCTTCCATTGTAGTCCATTGAAAAACAGGACACTATTGACTGTGAAAATTAAGCCCATGTGTAGAAAATACTGTGCCTGATGTGAAAAAAATCTGTATTGTAGTTAGTATATACATAACTATTTACATGACTTGTACATTAATGGAAATATTTACACCCTGAATCTTTAAGCTACCATGTAGTGTTATAGAGAATAGAGATTAATCTTTCACTGCCTTTGGTAACTCATGAAGGAAACATTTTCCTGGTCAGATTCTTTTTCTAATGATAACTGAGAAGAAGACATGTTCTTCAAGAGCAGTATGTGAAACTACAAGTGAGCTATCAGAATGTGACAGAATGATTAGTTTGTAACATTAATACCTTTCTTTTTGCCTTGATATTAAATTACCTGTTAAAACATACAAAACAATTTAGAAAGGCAGTGTTGTTTGCAGAAAATTGAATTGCTAAATTCAGTCAGTTAACAACCACGAACAAAGAACACTAAAACATTGAGTCTCATTATGAGAAATAGCAGCTAGATTCTATGTTGGAATTATCATACAAAATACACTACGCCTTTTTATCACTGTTCTTCTCATCTTTCCTTCAAAATGCTGGCTTCATCCTGTAAGATAGGAAATGTTAACCAAGTGACAGAAGTTTCAGAAATAGCTTCCTCCCAATCAATGTGCAGCTTTCGTACCTCATCCCAAATCCTACTGTGAATGAAAAAATAGAGATTTCTTCTTGAACATTTTTATAGTGGTTTGCAGTGCAGTATTGGAGTATTTCAGATAATAAACTCATTTGCCAATAAATCATCTAAGCTGAGCTGCTGATGCAGTCCTTTTTTTACCAGCATGTAACTGACACACAGATGTTAGCTTCAAATGTACACCTCTTCTAATGAAAATTGGGACTTAAAGATTTCGTTATTTTTCATAGTCACCTTGAGCCCCAAGACAACTAAACTTCATATGTTTGCATTGTTTTTCACAATAACATAGTTTGGATTGGTACACGCTTAACAGTTCTGCAGATCTGATCCTTACGTCTCATGTGAGTGTTCTGAAAATGAAAAATGGGACTGGGATGTGTGAAAAGTTTGGCCACATTAATTGTATGATGACATACAGGAGCTTTTTATGGTAGAGTCAAAGATAAGAGTTGGTATTTCCAGGACAGCACTGAACCAACAATAGTGAAATCACCCTTCTCCTTGCAAACTCTTGCCTTTCTAGAAGTGAGTTCCCAGAGAGAAATTCACCCACTTCTAGCAAATGAAGACAGCATCTTTTTTGGTTCATAGTTCTGCTTGATTTTTGATCCATGGTACATGGAATTAAACGTATCGCACAGGAGAAAATAAAAAGCAGTTATAAAATATAAAAACTGAATTATCAGTTATATAGTCAAAGGAGTAGATTATAATTGCATAGGGAAATTCTTTATCCATGCTTTTATTGACCTTTGTCAATGGCCTCATGGGACTAACTTGCACCTTCTTGTGTATTAATACAGTATCATAGATTTCTTCAAAGGCCAGATGGGAGAATAAATGCCAGTATTTGGCTTCCAGTTTACATCTTATATATTTGGAACTTCTTTAAGTGCAGGACAGACACGCATGTTGAACCTAGTAGAGTTACACATAGTAATACTATTTTTTGTGTTAAGAGAGAAATGGCAAATAAATTAAGATTTTGGCACTGTCTTGCTGTAGACAATGTATGTTACATTAACTTTCAACAGGTTTCTCTCTTAACTCGTGGAACACTGTAAACTGTGGAAAATATTTATGAATTATGTAATATATAAGGATTACGAAAATACTAACAGGCATATATGGGTTAGACATTTCTGACATTTATGTGTTTTGCTAAAAGTGTCAGTTCTGTGTTTTAATAGTAAAATTAAGTTCTTAAAATAGTAATTTACTGCAAATCTAAAACTGCATATGTAATTAAAGTAAAAATACATTGTTACGGATTACTGACTTGGAGAAAAAAATAATATTTGTATGATAAAAGAATTTTTGTGGGTTTGCTGCTTTTTTTTTTCCGTCTTGGATTTGATTTTCTGAAACTGTTTCAACATGTTTTCAGTATAAATGAAAACATTTCCACCTCAGGGTGTTTAAAAATAAGCAGGTCTTAATGTACCATAACCTGAAAGAACCTATTAAGTCTTTAATTGCCCTAAATGATGGTAAGCCAAACATACAGATTACTTTTGTTTGACCGATCTTCAAGGAAATAATATCCATATGCTAAAAGGGAAAATGTAAAAAGCAATTTTTAAAGACAGGAATAAGAAGAATGTAATACTTTTTCAAATCATAGGTAGGTAGATTTGACAGACATGGCTAGGTTATATTCTGTGTGAGCACATAAAGATATATGTTCAGGAAGAAACTGTAACAAGTGTAATTATGTGTAGTCCAAAGCTAGTGTACTTTAATTCACCAGGGAGTTGTTTGGTACTCAAACCTGTTCCAGCTCATTACCATACTTGAGACAAATTTGGTAGTTGTCATTCACAGGAGTTTTAAGATATACCTACATTTTGAAATGGAAGCTTACAGGCAGAGATGGTTTATTTCTGAAGAATGATTTTCATACTAGATTTTCTTCCTTTCATACAGTTGGGTTTTTTTTTCTCTTTAATGTTTAGAAATACTATAAGAAAATAAAAACCAAATGGTGGCACTAAGTAATAATATGTGCTTTTGGATTTTATTGAACTTCACTGTACATTTTCCAAGTCCCACATTACCAAGTGTTTGTGTTCATTTGTTTTTTAGCTTATTTGCACTAATCTTGATGAACTCAGGGAATTAATCACAAAGATTGAGAATGAACTCAGAGATCTGGAGGACATTAAAAAGAAATCGGTATGTGACATTAAAAGCTTTCTCTTGTATGGGTATAAAACGGTGCCAGTTGTTTGCTGTGGCTTGTCAGCTGAACTGCCTGTTCAGTGACTGCATGAATCCTCATAAGATTGATACCTGGAGACTCTAATGTTAATCTTTTCTGTATATAGTGCTCTGTTCAAAATGTACTTATGTAAGTAAATTTAATAACTGTGTTAACACTTTTCGCTGCCAAAATGATATGTGGATAGTGGTAATACCTTAGAAGGAGCAGTTAATTTCTAATAAACATCTCATCGTTCTTCCCTGAGGACAATCTCTTACCCAAAAAGCAATTACAGGATAGAGTTCTCATATCTCCTTATGCAGTGCTGATAAATCTTCTTGTGAGCTGACTCTTATGTTGCTTATTAGGATTCCTAACTGCTTTTGTTTGCAAGTAAGTTATTCAAATTGGCTTTGTTTAATTTTTATTCAAGTGGGTTATAAAGGAAAGCATGTTGTCTGTCTTTTGATACCAGTCTGAAATACAAATTTTACGAATGTACACTGGATCACTCAGTCTATGCAGCTGAAAACCTCAAAAAAATAATGGCTAGACAAGAGAACCCAAGACATTTGGGATTTTGTAGGAGGCAGTGATTCTCATCAAGATGGTGGATGGTTTCAAATACATGAATAGTACTCATTTAAGTGGCCCTCTACAGCCGAATTATACTTTCTTTCATTGCAGTTTTGTTTATTAAACATTTGGTAGGCATTTCTATGAACATTAGTAGTTAAAAATGTTGCTTTTTCTATACCTTAGTGATTAGGTGGCTAATTTCTGTGAGTGTCTTTAGCCCATGCAGAAAAAATGTTCTCTTAAATTATTTAAATAGGGGACATATACAGTAGGTGAGAAGCAACATAGATTAGGACCCCATTCAGTGCAGACAGTTAGCATAATAGTTGTGAAAATATCCAAAGGAATAAAACTAGACTTAATTTGAAATTATTTTGTAGTTGCCAAATTGCAAATTGGTTATATAGTAAGATTGTCAAGAGGTTATGAGAAGGGCTATGTCAATAGTAGAAGAAAATGCCAATAACGAGAGTACGCATCAGCGTATCAGTAATGTTAGTATAGGTGAGACTTTTAGTCTGCTGGTAAAACTGTACCAACAAGACTTCTTCAAGGGTAGACAAATGCTAAATATGTCATAATTGCTCTTTGGACTGAAATCTGATAATGTCGTTATGTAAATAAGTTGCATGACTTCAACAGGAATACTATGTTTAGTTCTAATTGCACTGTCTTAAACCACTCAAGTGCAGGGCAGTTAAGATACAACTCATTCAGCATTCAGAAGCTGTGTGGTAAGGACAATCTTTCTGTGTGTTTCTATATATCAGGATTCTGCATCTCTAAACACTTCTGTGGTTACAAATTTTATGTAAATTAAAAAGGCTATAATTTATTACTGAAGTGATTATAAGGAAACAATAAAGTATTGACTTTAAAAAAAATTATCAGGCAAACTTCATATTCCCTTTTAAAAATACGAATAGATGTTAAATTAGATGAATAATTAGTAAACTTGATTTGCTAAAATGAAGTTTTACTTTGCAAGGGAATTCATTACAATTTCATTTCGATGTCTTAATACTATGTGTAACTATGTTAGATACCTTAAAAAATAGAGAAAATCAGAATTTCATTCTTCAGCTTGGACACAAATGACAGTGGCAGTTTCAGAAGCATCCAGAATAAGAGTTTGTTTCACCTTGTCTGAAGTGCCTAGTCTACTAAGTAACATGTTCTAATCTGGTGATGGAAATTTGACCTAATATGTAAACTTGATGGTATTCATTTTGATGCTGTTCATGGATGACTTTGTTGTTTTGGCCTGAAGATGATGATGTTCTTACTGCTTCACAGTAACTTTATTGATCTTTGATTGCAATGGTGACCTACATGAACTCATAGGAATCTCTCTGTGACTAACCTGCTTGGTAATTGCATTTTCAGTAGTTGTTTGCACATGCTACTGAGAGAAACCCTTGAGGCAACCTTTAAGGCATATGTTAAATACTAACACATATTAGAAGTACTGCTATCTAATTATATGAAGACTTTATAACCTTTTTTTTAGTCCTAACTGCCCTTTGTTTCCTAGGAGGCCATTCTAGAGTACATAAAAGGAATTCCTTCTCCAGAACTTGGAAGTACTGGAGGCTGTAATGAAAAAGCTGAGCTGTAAGACTTCTTTAACATGAGTAAACATACTGTTTTCCTGCATTTTTTGTAGGTAGTTGGACTGGTTGTATCTGACACTTTCCAGAACATCAGCCTGAGCCAGAAAGTTTTGTTTGGCAAGTTAAAAGCAAGTTAGAACACGGTTATGTATTTGAAAGCCATGGGTAATTTTAAGTGCAGGCATTACTACCAGTTTCCTATACAATAATGAAATAATAAGCCTGTTGGAAAGGATTTTCACTGGTTGATTAAAACAGTTTGGTTCTGTACTCTTTTGAACGCCTGTATTGTCTTTTGAATTAGCTATGAGTAGCATTTTGCTATTTAAAAAGTTGTGTGCTTTTGCTTGATGACTGGTGAATTTGCAACATTTGTGACATTTGCTTTGCACTAGTTTGCCATAACTGTTTAGAAAGGAAAATGAAATTTTTCCTCAGTTATTTAAACAGAAGTTCAGTTCAGTCTTAGTATTATGTCTTCCTGGACTGCTTCACTGTTGAACTCTAGCCGTAGTTCTGAAGCAGGTCTGCAATTTCATATATGTTTTCAATTGACATAAGCCAAAATTACTACCAAAGAAATCATTCCTATTGTCTGTGTCTCTGGCAGCTTATGTTTTCTGTGCCACCCCATCAGAGAAGGTAGCAAAATTCTTTTTTTGGTTGATCTGTAATAAACCTAACCATTTTTGCTGCTGCTGAGGTATTTGTAACCCAGATCAGTTTTCTAGTGAAATTTATCATGCAGTTGCACAAATATGTTTGCTTGTGTTCTGTCATAGTTTGAGGGGTCTTTGTAAGGGCAGGAGTAAGCATCTGGGGGCACAAGGAAGTGGGATTGCTTTTGACACAAAAAGTGCCATTTTGTGGCAAGCGAAGTTTTCCATGATGCGGCTGAAGGGGTGCTCTAAAAAGTCCATTCCTTCAGCTACTAAACAGTTCCTCTCCTTATTAAGTATTACATTTCAAGAGAGAGAGAGAGAGGGAGAATAACTTAGTCAGTTTAACTAGCTAACTGAGTCCCTGACTGGAAGTCAGAAAGAGGGAGGTGCAGCAAAGAGACTTAAGTCTAATGCTCTATGCATTATCTAAATGCATAGAGGTGTAGGGTGCTTCCCTGAGGAATGTCTAAGCTGGAATGTCTTCTAGCTTTGATACATTCCTTAGGACATGTGAAGTGAGATCCTTTAAAGCAGTGTGTTTAAAAAGTAGAGTAAAAATAGGGTTAATAGAAGAAATCCCCACAGACTTACCATGAAAAGAATGAAATTCTACTAATAATGATGTCTGTTTTGTTGCTAATACTGACATAGGTCAAATGTGGGGAAAGTTAGGAGCCAGCAGACAATTATAAATCTGAAGTAGAACATACTTGCTAAAAATGCTATTGAAATTTTATTGTATTTTTGCAACAAACAAAATTGTATTTTGAAACAAACCTCATGTTTGTTGCAAATTTAAACTGCATACGTAAGCATGGAAGCTCAACTGAATGTGAGCTCTTAGAAATCTGCTAGTTCCAGCAAATCAATGAAGACATGCGAAGTAGCCTCATTCCACTTAAAAATCTACTTGCAGCAGTATTGATGAAAAATAATTTTGACAAACATATGTACTAGTGAATCATTTTGCCAGTATAGTTAGGGTATGTAAAGGCTTCTATGCACTATATGAAAATTCTTTTGTGAGAAGAGATAGTAAAGTAGTACTGTCTATCCTGATTAGTACACAAGGTAACTATCAGTTTCTATCATTTTGGATCACATTTTTCCTTGTTATCTCCTGTGTCAGGTAAAATCATTGGGAGTTGCAGAGTGAATGGAAATCTCTTTACTGGCTTTCAGATAATCAATTTCTCCTGAGATCTGAAGTCATTGGGATTTTGTGTGAAACTGTTAAGCTATTCTGTAGATCAATTCTATGTATTTAACTATTGCATATCATTGCAGAACTTGATTTTTGTGTTACTGATTTTTAATTCCTTTCTTGCCATTGTGTACTATGAAACTGATGGGACTGTGGATACTTCCATCAACTATTGAACTTTTGGCTCTTTTGCAGATGTCATTTTGTAAGCTGACGTTGTAGTATGCATGTTTATTGTAAAATGAACTGGGTTTTGACAAGGATGCTTAATTCTAGACCCTGTCTTGATTATGTTTAAGTATTCTGAAGTATTATGAGTATCTTGGAGGGAACATAAACATTGAAAGATTCCTTGTTTACTGAAATGCAAGTATTTACTTTGATAGCACCATTGGATTTGAATTATTTCCTGAAAATCTGATTGGTAAGTGCATAACTGTTGGGGGAGTCAGAAGGGAAGCTGGTGCCTGGGATTCTCACACGTAGGTTGACAAGGTTAAAATGGATGAAGGACAGTACCTTCCTAAGAAGGTGACTAGACTAGGAGAGAAGTCAGACAAAGTGAGGTGAAGAAGAATTAATCAAAAGTCACAAGCCAGGTTCACGACTAATGAGGGTTTGGAGAAAATGTACTGAAGATTCTGTTGTTTTTCAGGGGTCTGAAACACATTGATGTTCCCCACTTCATAGCAAAAAAGGTTAAAACCTTCTTTATAAAGGTTTTGGTTTCTGCCATCTTCTAATTTTGTTCCTGAAGGTCTTAATTAGGCAGTTGTACTTCCCCAGACACATGAATGTTTTTGTATATATCAGGGAGGTGAGTCAGAAGGGCTGAAAGTAAACTGAGATTTTCTGCACCTCTAAATCCATGTCACCTGCAGAAATACGTATTTTGTTGTGGACCTGAAAATCCAGAGACATATTTTCATCTGTAGGATATTGAGGCTATCCACAAGAATACATTGGGCAGAATGGAACATAGCGTTTTCTGTGTCTGGTTAGGGGTTTTTTGAAACTCCAAACAGGCTGCTGTTAAATTTGTTCATAGGAAGTGGAAGTTCATGGTCGTCATAGGAAGACAAGAGATTGTTTTCTGGGTTTTTATTGATTTGCTATACTTCATTTAAAAAAGATTTTAATATGTGGCAAAAATAATGCAAAATGGCATAATTTACTAAATAGAAGTTTATAAATGTTTGTTCTGTGTACAATAGCGAAATGGGAAATACTGCTATATGTTTGCAAACTTTTGATGGGAAAATGTGTTTAGACAAGACTGTACAGGGACTTCACAGGAATGCTCAGCAGAAGTTCACGTAACCATAAAAATTGATAAGGGCTTTTACTAGTATTTTAGTTAATCAGACATCAACTTTACAAACAATAAAGTGGAAAAACTTCCTATATATTTTCAGTTGGGCCTAGTGGAAACTTAATAACTGGGTTAAATCTAATTCACTTTTCAGCAAAAGGTTACTTCTCCCATTTGTCCCTCCTCCTAGCCTCTTCCCCCTGTGTCCAGTGGAATATGTACTATGCTTGAGGTTTTTGCATGTGGGGAGTTTTCAGTTATACTTGTTTTCATCTGTATTACTGTATTTACATAAATGTGCATGTAAACAAATAAAGTCTGAGAAATCTGTGTTTGCATACATATGTGCAGGTTTAAACTGCAGGTGAAGAGATCCTTATTCCAGTAAATATTTAGGAGAACAGAATTTTAATAGACCTTCTTGAAGTCTCACAGCTGAAACATTTTCTTTACATTTCAGCTTAGGCTCTGTATTGCTGTGCATCTTCATCTGTAATGTATCTAACATATTGTCTTTTTCCATTCTTTGTCCCAGAAACTTAATTTGTACTTAAATAGCTTCATTGCTTCTCTGGCTTGCCTGCATCTTTTAAACCAATATGAGCTCAAAATGTTGAATTTTGAATCTGAATTTTACACATTCACATCCGTACAGTTTCCTGTGCTTCTGAGGAGAGAGTGAGATTTTGGAAATGCAACCAGCTGTTTCATTGTATAATGTGAATGAATAATGCCAGTTTTATGCTTCAAATTTTGAATATTCTCCACAATACTTACTTTTTCTTCTCTGGTATTTCTCACCTATCTTACTAGCTTTCAATATTTTTGACCCAGTCTTCCATTTTTCTTAGCTCTTCCAGTATCGCTTTTTCTTTCTGTATTTTTTGTTCACAGTATGTTTTAGCTTTCCATGATTTTTCATGCCTTTGCTTGTGTGGCTAGCCGTTCAATAAACGTTTGCTAAGAAACTTCCCTAAGCAAATTTTATCATATACCTTTCTACAGTTACAAATGTGGACGTGTGGATTCTTTATTGAAGATATTAATGCATACTCATAAATTTTTTCTGGGACATTTTTGTCATAGATAAACTCGATAAACTATTGTATATTGAGAAAGTTTCACAGTGCTATGTCAGTGTATTATTTTGAAAATAATATTCAAAACCTTCCTGTCAGCACACAGGTATAACAAAACCAGCTGATTTTCAGATGTTCAGCTGAAGAGCAGAGAAGTATTTGTATATCCAGAGTTAAGAAAATTCAACAATATGAAAGGGATATAAGTAGGAATCATAACAACTTAAAAGACACAGCATTTTTGTAATATCCAGTTTCTTCATGAGTTACAGAACTGTAAGTTAGTTAGTATCTTGAAGTTTTTTTAATGAAGAGTAAAATGTGACAATTCAGTGCTGGATAATTTTCACTGATCTGAGGTTCAAAGAAATAGTAAGATCATGCTGATGAAAACCTCCTGTGTTTTTGTGTTTTGTATCTTTAAAGTAAATGCGGTAGATTAATCAACGCAATGATGATCGTGTGGTAATTTTGCCTAAAGAAAATCAGTACATGTGCCTATATGTCCGAATGAAAAGTCATTTTGTAGTAATGAGCTAAGTCATGAGGTAAAGATACTCTCAGTAGCAACAAATATACTGTTTAGTTAGGTTGGTTTTTTTACTTCATTTGTTTGCAATGTTTAATAAGAGAGTATGAGATGCCTTTTTAGCATACAGGTTCATGTGACCAGATATCAGGTGGAGATTATCAGTGCAAGCTGAGGTCTTCTTAAAAAAAAAAAAAGTTTGATGGCTGGTAAAAGGTTTTTTTTCATTAGTTGCTGGTAAATGCTCAAAGATAAAGTTGCTTAAGAGATGTCATAAGTGAATTTACCATTTACTGCAGGTCATTCCTCCTGACTGTATTCAGGGGGAATACAGTCTTAGTCTTCAGATAACATCAGAGGTTAGTTGTTGATAGGTATCTATAGTATGTAGAATGATATTGCTGAAGATAAAACACAAGATACTGTCTTTTGGGAACTTTTACTGTGGAAGATAACTCTAAGCATTTTCAAAATGAAAACACTTTCAATTATAGATGATTTTGTATAGTATGAACACATAATCTCATCAGGACTGTTACTCAGTCAAAACTGCCATTGGAGTAAGTGTCTGAAATTCTGGTATTTGACCGATAAATTGGTTGGTAAGAACATACCTGAATTGAACAAGTTATCAATCTCTTTTCTTTAGGTATCTGATGTCCAAAGCAGCTGCAGATCACCAACTCCCTCTCTGTGTGACATCACTAGAAAATGCTAGACTGGTGATGTCACACATACCACGGAACCCCGCTGCAGAATGGAGCAGGCGTATTAAGGGTAAGGTAAGTTTTCTCCCTCCACCACCACCCCTTTTCAACAATATTGCATGGTTTTATAAGATTTCTAACTTTATTTTATGTCCCTGGGATATAAAGTAAAGATTAAAGAAAATCTTATAAAACTGCATAATATTGTGGTTGTGTGTGCGTGCTTATTTAAAAACAAATACTCCCCTATAAAGTTCAGTCCTTACCCCATATATCCATATCCTGGCTCCAGTCTGCTTTGGGGTTCCATGATGAGTATGCCAGAATTGTGTATGTTGGGGCATCACGGAGAGTGGAGTCAGCATTTCCTGGCTGCTCTGGATGTCAGAAACCTTATTTTAAAAGGTAAGCTTTCAGTTGAGAATGTGTTGAATGTCTCTCTGAGTTTATATGGAAACATTCCTCACATCTCTAAGGCATATTCTCATTGTGTTTGCATTTTTAAAATCTAGTTGTAACTTAATACAGCTGAAAGTCATATGTTATAGTTGTCTGCTTTCTAAGCCTTTATTCTCTTCTGTTCTGTTCTTAATTCCTTACATTGTATTTACAGAAGAAAACGGTGTTTTATTTGTCACTACCTGGAACAAGATGGTACTAAGTTCTGTTAAATATCTTTATCAGTGATGTGGATGAGTGCACCCTCAGTAAGCTTGCAGACATCACGAACCTGGGCATGAGTGTTTATCTGATGGAGGATAGGAAGTCTCTGCAGAGGGATCTGGACAGGCTGGATCCATGGGATGTGGCCAGTGGTATGAGGTTCAACAAGGCAAAGTGCTGAGTCTTGTACTTGGGCCACAACAACCCCAGGCAACACTCCAGGCTTGGGGAAGAGTGGCTGGAAAGCTGCTTATGGAAAAGGAGCTGGGGGTGCTGATTGACAGAGCTGAACATGAGCCAGCTTGTGCCCAGGCAGCCAGGAAGGGCAACAGCATCCTGGCCTGTATCAGCAATAGTGTGTCCAGCAGGGCCAGGGCAGTGGTCATCCCCCTGTACTCTGCACTGGGCACTGGTGAGGCCGCACCTCAAATCTTGTGTTCAGTTCTGGGCCCCTCACTATAGGAAAGACATTGAGGTGCTGGGGTGGGTCCAGAGAAGGGCAGTGAAGCTGGTGAAGGGTGTTGAGCACAAGCCTGATGAGGAACAGCTGAGGGACCTGGGGGTGTTTAGTCTGGAGAAAACGAGGCTTTGGAAGACCTTATCACTTTCTACAACTACCTGAAAGGAGGTTGTACTGAGGTGGGTGTTGATCTCTTCTCCCAGGTAACAAGCAATAGAACGAGGGGGAATTTAGATTGGATGTTAGGAAAAATGTCATCACAGAAAGGGTTGCCAAGCATTGGAACAGGCTGCTCATGAGTGACCATCCATGCAGGTATTTAAAAGATGTTGTTAATGTGCACTTAGGGATGTGGTTTAGTGCTGGACTTGGCAGTGCTAAATTACTTGGACTTAATAATCTTAAAGGTCTTTTTCAACCTAAATTCTGAAAGTCAGATCCAAGGTATAGAAGCAGTTGTACTGGTATAGTGAATTACAGACCACATAAGAACATAACTGAGTACACACCGGAGTTACTCAGAGGCTTTTTATCTTTCATCACAAGGAACCCTGCAGTCAGTGGTTGAAAGGGATATTTGGAGGTCTCCCCCCCTCAAAGCAGGACTCTTGTCAGTGCTGCATTAAGTCATCCATGACCTGACTAGCCCAGTTGTGAAAACAAGAAAGAAAAAAGGAGTTTCAACAGCTCCTCTGTGCAACCTGTTCCAATGCCATATGTTTCTGATGAAAATGTCCAGCCTGAACTGCCTAAGCATCAGTTTGTAGCTCTTCGGTGTTACTGAGAAGAGTTTGCCACACAGACATTTGTAAAGGCAAATTTATTATCTGTAGAAATTAGTAGGCAGCTATGTAATGCTGAGGTTGGGAGTTAAGTCATAGCTTTATCAATTATTGATTTGCTTTTTTTTTCCTATACAAGACTTTGTTAGAGAATGAAATTGCATAAGAAAGGTAATGCTAGAATTTGTACTGATGTGTCGTAAGGTTATAGCCATTTTTTATGTCTCTTTTTACTATTCTAATATTTAAGGAATAATAGCAGATCATTGTTTAATATCTGAGCTTTGCAGAAATCTTACGTGTTTGCACAGAAAACCAACTGAATCATAATAATATGAAAGATAAAGATGTTTTTTTCCCCAGTCTTTTTTGGCATGTGTTTGTTCTGAGTCCTGCTATTTCTAAGTAAAGAAAATTCTGTACATGGTTCAGTTTTGTGTCTGCTTCCACTAACAGTTTTTTTGTCAACTCCTAAAACCCAGTGAGAAAAAATGAGTAATTGGGATAATGGGAAATAATTCACTTACATTTTCTTAAAATTATATTGCAATAATATTTGTGTTAAAGATATTTTGAAGCAGATACAGAGTTTTCCAGAGGTTATATCCAGAGGACACTATTTTTGTTAAAAAACAACTCTAAAATTCAGGGGACAGAGGAATGGTTAGGGGTTTTTTTGTTCATTTGTTCATTTTTGTGAACAAGACAAGTGGCTTGTTATTTGTTCTTCTGGGAAGTGTTAATGAAGGCAGTAAAGTCTTAAAGTCTGGTCTTGTCTAAACCTTCTGCTTGTGTCTGGCTATTCAATGCATGATACAGTTA
The DNA here is from genome assembly GCF_000696875.1 of Nestor notabilis. Lineage (NCBI taxonomy): Eukaryota > Metazoa > Chordata > Aves > Psittaciformes > Psittacidae > Nestor > Nestor notabilis. The sequence goes on from NW_009934732.1 coordinate 37,336, forward strand.
TCACTTCAAAGTTTATTCAGTGATCAGCTGATATCTGGTTCATAAGTACTCTTTTTTTCTACTTAAGCCAAGAGCTTAGCCTGATTTAAAGAAGAATATCATAAATCAACAATTTTTGTTGTTCTTTATGTGTAACAATTTGTCATATCTTAATACTGTGCTTTCACACATCTCATTTTTTGCTATATTGAATGCATGTACAGCATTTCTATGTTCTAGTAGTTGTGATATTGTTTATTTTTGCCATTTTGATTTTTGTTTTGTTACAATCAACTAATACTTTGTAGTATATAAATTCAGTCTTCTGAAACTGGAATGTTTTGTGTTTCTTACAAGAAAGATAAATCTGTATACATAATATTCTTTCATATGCTAGCAATTCTTTCATATGTTAGCAATTAATTCTGTTGACTGCTAACATTAGGATGTGATATCAAAGGCTTTGGTGGGCCACAGTAGATACAAATGCTATTTTCTGTTGCAGTGCTCAGTATGAGGTTTTATGGGGCAGTGCTTTTACCTCTGCAAATGTGACTGGCTGAAAATAAAGGAGATGAGTACAGTTTGCTGGCTTATGTGCTCAACACTAACCATTAAATAGTAATTTGGCATAATTTCCTACTTAAAATCTTCGTTTTTGTAATTTTAATTAAAGAATGAAAAGAGTAGGTATTAATTTTATTATGTAACATGTAAATGATTATCCATAAAAAATAGATACCTGTTCTTCAAACAAGCATTCAGCCTGATTGATCTTGCTGTGCATTGGAGAGATCTGCTGAAAAGTATAGAAAGGAATTACTCCAAAAAAAAATCATTATTGCAGACTGCTGAAAGGCAGCCGTGTCAAGCTTCATCCAGCTTTTCCTGCTCTGCATTTCTTGGACCACAGGAAGCTGTGAAGGATATGTGCTCAATCAAAATAAATAAGTTCCCAAGTCTTGCTTCTTTTTCTTGGAAAACAATTCTCTTCATTCTCTTATATCCTTTCTGAGAAGTCAAGAGGTAAAATCCTCATTTATGTAAAATGCACAGAATTAGTAAAGTGGGAGAAGTACTAGAGTATACCACTTCTCTTGTTGTAGCTGTTATGTATATATTAATTGTTCAGTCTTTTATGTCATAAACTGGAGAAAAAAGTAAGGAGGGAAAAAAAATACTTAGAAGGAGTATCTAGGAGTGTTAAGAGATGTACTTTGCAGTATTATGGCCACCATGGTTGTGCTGTGTGTATGTATATACATGGTAATTGTCACTTCACAATGTCTTTTATCCACATTCAGCCTTTCCAGTTTTATGAAAACATGAATTCCTCATTGAGGGTCATAAGATTACATGTATCAGTTTGGAAAAGAAAATAATTTTTAATTATACATTTGAGTTAAAAGCATAAATCTTTAATGTTGGAAAATGGTTTCTACTGCAAAGTCTGTTACTTTTTAAATGATCGATTTACAAAGTTTTTCTTAAAAGCTTTATATAGAACTTCGAATAAAATACAAAATGTAATGCAAAAAATGTGTGGGTTTTATCCCTGAAAATTGTAGTAAATTGGTTTTGCAAATAATGATAATAATATAAATTATATCACTTATGTTAAATGAGATTATGGTAAGACTTTTCTGTAGAATTTTTATGTCTATTAACAGTATGCATACATGGTTGGTTTCCTTAACCTGTGTTAGTTACTCATTTAGGTAATTTTAAACATGTGGTATGTTTGTAGGATTATGCTTAAGTTTTAAGTTTTACCTGTAAAAAATGAACATCCTTGCAGTATTACTTTTTTAACTAGGACATTTTCTGTAGTATAAAATAAGTAGAAGTCTTACATAGGTTAAGGCTAAACTGTAAAACTTATTAATATTTTCTTCCAGCTGTTTTCTTCATATGCTGTATTAGTATACCGGGATTATTGTAGTACTAATAAAATATAACAGGATTCAGATCTAATGATAAATAAATGGCATTTATATTTGCAGGGAAGATGGTACCACAGGAAGCAAGCAGTAAAGGAATTGCATGGTACATTGTTACGACTGCTTAATGAACTGTTACCATGGGAACCAAAGCTAATGAAAGCATTTCAAAGAAACAGGTAATCAGCTGCTCTTTTTTCTTTTTTTTTTTTTTTTTTTTAACCAGAGTGTATGGGGTAGAAAACATTAGAATTCTCCTTTTAAAAACTAATCAAAAAGTTGACTTCTGAAATAAATTAAATGAAAATACTTTGAGGAGAGCAGTGCAGGCAGTGCTTTATTTGGAAGAATTATTTTATGTGCCAGACTTGCTGTCGCCATAGCTGACTAATATTTTTTTACCCTGAAATGCTTAATTGTGCCTATCAATAGTTGTAGTGCAATTGAGCTAGGATATATATTGCTGTTTATTTGGTTAAGAGGTGCTGAAAACCTGTATCTAGAAAACTAGACCAGGGCATCTCTCATGGTTTCAGTCCAGCCAGTCACTAAGTACCACACAGCCTCCCTCTCACCCCCAATTTCCCCTCCCTGGGCAGGATGGGGAGGAAAATCCAAAGAATGTAAGACCCCCGGCTTGAGACAAGAACAATTTAATGATTAAAATAAAGTAAAATATAGTGATAGTAAAAATAATACCAACAATAACACCACTAATAATAGGGAACAACAACAACAACAACAAAAAAAGGTCAGAAAACACAAGTGATGCACAATACAATTGCTCACCACCTGCTGACCAATACCCAGCCCATCCCCAAGCAGTGCTTAAATTTTGCGTATGAAGGAAGCAACTTACACAGTTACATGGTGCAGAATGTTGTCTGAAAAGTGTAAAAGGCATTATGTTTAAAAAACCCAACAACGTAGCAGCAACAACAGTAAACATAGAACTACTAAGAGCTGGTTCCTGAGTAGCTCATTCCATTGATACCATGCATGAATTAAAATCCTTATTTGGAAATATAGGATGTTGAACATTTTGCTTTAAATAATGGACTAAGGTACAAGTTTTGCTTTATTCTATTCATTTCTATTTGAGTTTCAGTTCATTTTCCTTAGCTGTTTATTTCTTCCTGTTCACAGCAGTTCAGACTCCTTTTAGAAATGTGGCAGATTGAAATCCTTTCTAGTAATGTTACTGTTTCCACTATATGGGGTTCCCACTTCTAACATTTATGTAAATTCTGCTGTGGAATTGTTTAGTGCCCGGTGTTAGTTCTTGTTTGTTATTGAATACAAAAGTAGAACTGTCATGTAAAGTGTGTAGAAATACTGTATATGAGGTGTGCCTAACTGTCCTGGGTTCAGCTACAGCAGTCATTTTTTCTCCGTCTTAGTAGCTGGTGCAGGGCTGTGGTTTTGACTTTCAGCCTGGGAACAACGCTGATAACACCGATGTTTTTAGTTGTTGCTAAGTAATGTTTACTCTGACCAAGGACTTTCTCAGTCTCATGCTCTGCCAGGGAGAAGGGGAAGCCAGGAGGAAGCAGAGGCAGGACACCTGACCCAAACTGGCCAAAGGGGTATTCCATACCACAGCACGTCATGCCCAGTATAGAAACTGGGGGGAGTTACCCAGAAGGCCCAGATCGCTGCTCGGGTCGGGCTGGGTATCGGTCGGCGGGTGGTGAGCGGTTGTGTCCTCTCCCCTTGTTATTCCTCTTATCATTATTATTGGTAGCAGCAGTGGTTTGTATTATACCTTAGTTACTGGAGAGCTGTTATCTCAACTCGTGGGAGTTACATTCCTCCGATTCTCCTCCCCATCCCTCTGGGAGCAGGGGGAGGAGGGAAGAGGTGGGGGAGTGAGCGAGCAGCTGCGTGGTTCCAAGTTGCCGGCTGGGCTTGAACCACAACACTAACATGAGTATATTTTAGCCTGGAATTGGGTGGCTGAGGTCTTGTATGTATGTGTGCTGGTAGCTAGAGAAGCATGCATTTCGAATGGAGGATAATTTCTGAGACTAATTTAACTCATATTTGTCACGATACATGTTTTAAGATGTGACCCTAGTTTATTTAGCAGTGCTAGCTGATGTATTTCATAACAGTAACTGTTTGGACAGACATTTCATATGACAACTGTTTGGACATACACATAGTGTACCAGGGAACAGCTCCAGCTGAAAAATAATCTCTGCCAATTATGGGGAGAAAAGAGAGTTGGGTGGGGGAAGACTAGATCAGTGTCTTGGTCTGGTTCATTATGCAGCTACTAGGCAGCTGTGTAGCACCAGTTACAGTGGTGCATAAAGGTATCATGTGAAAAGAGAGAAGCAATTGAGTAAAGATTGCTTATGCTGGTAGAAACAGCAGCACCACCACAAGTCTGGCTGCAGTTGCAGTGTCTGTGGGGTGTCTCAACCAGATACTAACATCTACTAACTGAATGGTGGTGTTGGCTGCCTAGGTTGTCAAAGGCTTGGCAGAGCTCCTTCCTTCCATGCAAGACCTCATATGGAATTAGAATCTGGAGTTAACCTTCCTTACCTTTTTGTTGTTTTCAATTAGAATGAGCAGTCTTTATGAGCAGAATCCATTTTTTTTTTATTTCCCTTCTGACAGGTCCTCTGGTGTCTTCAAAATGATGACAGAGTATAATGTTGAATGGTATTTGAATAGCACCAAGGTTTAAAAGGGAAGGTTACTTGTGTCCATTGATCACATTTGTTCACTAGGCCCACAGCAGAAGTTCCTCAAAAGAAAAAGGAAATGCCCATCCAGAAGCTTTAGTAGTTCCCTAGTGTCCTGCTATAGTTCTTCCACATCTTGACTTCAAGCTCAAAATCCTAATGTAAGAGTCATACAGACTTCAAGGTTGTCTTCTGTCTGTGAGAGTGTCAAAGCTGTGAGTAAACTCTTAAGTCTTACGGACCCTAACCAGCTTCACCTAGGCCTCCATCCACATCACGTGCCTGTGGCCTAGAATCGCCATTTCAGGTCATTCTGCAGCCTTCAGTCTGTGCCATAGGAATATCAGTTTCCTGCTCAGCTACAGCAGTTACCTGCCTGGCCACAGGTCCTGCTGATCTGGATTGTACCCTCAGATTGACCTTGGGCCTGTGTCATCACTGTGCACCTGCCCAGAAACCACTTGACCAGGTCCTGACCCTCACAGCTATCAGTGGACTTGATCCTGATCTAAAGCTGTGAATTGACTTCCCAGCTTGACTTCAGACCTGCCCCAGCACCAGGAACTTGCCTGCTGATCTGGGCTCTTTGTTGAACCCAGTTCTGCCAGCTATGACTTCATAGAATCACAGAATCATAGAATCGTTACAGTTGGAAAGGACCTTAGGGTCACCTAGTTCTACCCCAGCTGCCATGGGCTTCATGCTTGGCTCTTTCCTCTCAATTCCTTAGATAGCAGCTGGCTATTGCTGCACTCAGTGCAAACAACTTTATTTTAACACATAAGAATGGGTAGATTTAAGATACTACTCTTACTGTCATACGGGTTAGATCCACACAAGCTGCTAATTGCTATAATGTATTTATTCATTCACTAGGTAATCTTCCTAGATACTGTGTTGGTCACTAGCTGAATCCTGTAGTTCACTGTATGTTAGAATAGTCCATAGATCTCACCTATACAATAGTTCAGAGGAAGGGACAATGGAAATATGTAGCTGGTTAGGAAAATCAAGGTAAATGGCTGTGTTTCTGAATGGTGTTCAAGTGAGTAAAGCAGCTGTATATTTGTCATACGCGCATTCTTTGGTGGAGTGTGAGCCAATGGGAATGACACTAGCAGCTGTATTAATGGCCCAGAGATAAGAAAGTTTTCTTAAAATAGGAGGTTTCCTTATAGTCCCATAGCTGGGCCAAAAGCATGATGCATGTAGGAAATACAAGACTTACTTAATTCTGTATTTGGGGTTGCCTTCAGAGAAAAGAGTATATTTATTACAGTTAATACACAAGTCTATACAGATTGATTTGTCACAATGCAAGATGAAGGAAAAAATAGAAGATGGATGCAGTAAAACAGTGATGGTCATATTTGTCTTTTGGCCTATTGTTATAAGATTTTATTCTTATATGGAATTCTTGTGTGGAATAGAATTTAGTCATAAGGGATCTAACCCTTATGACAGTAAGAATAATATCTTTTGGCCTATTGTTACAAGATTCTATGACAGAATTTAGCTTTGGTGAGGGAAGGAATATTATTGTCACTTCACATTTTCTGGGTTTTGGAGACTTGCAGATAGAGCTACCCTGAAATTTTTGAAGGACACAGGCATTTCTACGCTAACTTTTTTTGTGTGGCAGCAAATAGAAATTAAAAAAAAATTAAAAAAAAAATTAAAACCAGTGTAGTTCTTTACTTAGGTTAGGTTTGCTTTTTTATTTTCAAGATCTAGATTGAAGAAGGACTATGATGACTTTAAAAGACATCCAGACCATGATAAATTTAACAGAGAATTGTGGAGTAATGATGAAAGTGAAGTTGATTCTGGCAAAGATTCATTTGCAGTAGTATGTGGTAAATCTTCAGAGCCTGCAGAACATGTGGAAGTTTCCAAAAAAGATCACCCTGACAATGGTAAGCATTTACTGGAATTTTATAGCTTGAACTTGATTCAGGAGCTTCATTTTTCCATGTAAGTTTATGTCCTACTTTTTACCTTACCTACTACTGTGATAATATTGAAATTGCTCATGATGTGTCTGACAGATGTAGACTAGAAGAGGCCAGATGTGACCAAGATGAAAATTCTGATTCATGCAGGTTGTTGTGCTTAATTATTTCTGTAATAACATAGTAGGCATGCTTGAAATTTACATTTATGATGGGTTGACTTTGCTGGCTGCCAGATGCCCACCCAAGCTACTCTGTCAGCCCCCTTCCTTAACAGGACAGGGAGAGAAAGTAAGATTGGAAAACACTTGGGTCAAGATACATACAGGAAGATCACTCACCAGTTACTGTCACAAGCAAAACAGAATCACTTGGAGAAAAATAATATGATTTATTGCTAATTAAAAATAGAGTAGGATGGTGAAAAACAAAGACAAAAACTGAAACATCTTCTTCCACCCCACTGCACCCCTATCTCCACCTTCTTCCAGGCTCAACTTCATTCCCAGTTCTCCTGCCCTCTTTGTCAAGTGACACAGGCGGGTTGGGGACTGGGGGTTGAGGTCATTTCATAACACTGTCTCTTCTGCTCCTTCCTCACACTTTTACCCTGCTCCAGTGTGGGGTCCTTCCCATGGGATACAGTCCTTCATGAACTACTCCAGCATGGGTCCTCTCCACAGGCTAGAGTCCTTCAGGATAAGACTGCTCCAGTGTGGGTACCACATGAGCCACAGGTCCTGTCAGAAGCCTGCACCATTGTGGGCTTTCAATGGGCTGCAGCTTCCTTCAGGGCATATTCACCTGCTGTGGAATAGGGCCCTCAACAGGCTGCAGTGTAGATACCTGCTACAGCATGGTCCTCCATGGGAGGTGGTCAACCTGCTTCACCAGGGTCTTCACAGGTTACAGGGGAATCAGTTCCAGTGCCTGGAACACATCTTTCCCCTCTTCTCCACTGACCCTAGTGTCTGCAGGGTTGTTTCTTCTACATTTTTTCTTAACATCTCTTTGTCACACTCTCCAGTACAGCATTTTCCATGAGGCATCACCAGCTTGGCTGACAGGCTCATTTACGTCCTGCAGTGGATCTCTTTTGGAGCCAGCTGTGTCTGGCACAGGACAGCTCCTGGCCTCTCCTCACAGAGGCCTCTCCTGCAACCCTGCGCTGCCAAAACCTTGGCAACACTTCAGTGCACAGCCCCTCTGTCCACTCAGCACCCCTGCCTGCATCCTGGGCCCTCTTGTGCACTTCATGTATCCCCTGCTTACTGGCTGGTGGTGCTTGTTGTTTGGTATGAAACATGTAGCACCCACACTCTTGTCCCACAGGCACCCCACACTTAGAACTCCACCTGATATGCCTAGACCCCAACCCCGTCTATTCACCATCTAATCTCTCTTGAAGTTTGCCAATCAATAACACACACTGCCACCATGTACACTGGATTTGGGGAAGACACAGACATCCCCCAGCAGCTGGCACCAGGCACATAGGTTGCACTTCTTGCTCTGTCCTTGCACCTCTCCTTTCTGCTGCACGTCCCTTCATGGGTTTGTATAGCTCTACTGATTACCTCACCCTTTCCAGCCCAGTGTCCAAGATCTACCCTGGAGAGTCATATCTGTTGCAAAGTCCAGGTTGATCTCCCTGGAAGAGGCACCTGCAATTTCTTGATAGCCCATCAATTGGTGTGATTGGTGAGGTTGATTCCTGTCATTATCTCCATGGATATTTTGTTAGATCTGTCTCTCTGTAAATTTCTTTTCTGGTGTCTTCCTTTTTCCCTCAAGATAACTTAGCTGCAATAAGCATTCTCACACTCTTACATGCATTCTTACATGCAAAATGACCAGGTTTGGTTTTCCTCACTATCTCCCACACTGGTCAGGTTTGTGTCCTTGCATGTTCTTGTTTATTACTTCCTCCTTTCTTTATTACCGTCTTTTTGCATTGAAAAACGTTCTTGACCAGATGCCCTGAAAGAAGTAGGCATTTTTTTTCCCACATATTGTTACACTTGCAAACTAGCATTTTGCCTTAACTAGAAACTGTATAATTATTATATAATCAGTCACAAACATGTAAAACATGGTTTCTCTTTCAATATTCTTGTAGATGAAATGAAACTATTGGAGATGAATTTACCTGCAGGAAAAAACAGAATTCTGAAAAAAGAATCAACTTCCAAAGAAATACAGAAGACACTGCCCAAATGTACTAAACGACAGTTCAAGCAAAATAGTTGTCTGGATCAAAGCACTAATGAGCTTTCACCAAGGAAGAAAGCTAAGCTGAGCACTAATGAGGCTGCGGTCCAGATTTCAGAAAGTAGCGTGCAGCCGGATAGTTGTTTGACTGAGCTGAAACAATTTGAAGGGTCAAATCCAGAATCATTTTCCTTGACAGATCCTACAACATCATTTTCCTCGACAGATCCTACAACATCAGTATCGAACTTTCTGAAAGGGACCAAACCCATCCAGGCCTTGCTTGCTAAGAATATGGGGAACAAAGTGACCTTAACAAATCAACTGTCACCTCCTGCAGATGTAAGTGTATCTACTTCTGAAAAGACAGTTTCACCACCTTTGGAATCATCAGTGATAAAACCAGCATTGCCCTGCCAGACAAGTTCAAAGACTCCTTTACAAACGGTACACAAAATGCCAAATGTCCATTGTGTCCCAATAGATCTCCAGAACAGCTCTGTGAAAATTCAAATGCAACCTGTGATGGACCCTAAAACTGGAGAAAAAGTCATGCAACAAGTTCTTATTTTACCTAAGAATTTTCTTATTCAGCAGAAGGAGGGAAAAATTGTGTCCAAGGACATACAGTCACTACAACAAAAGTCATCTAAGCTGCACTGTACAACTTCACCAGAAATACCAAATGTCAGTGTTTCTTTAACACCTGTTCTGGTGACAGGCCCTGCAAATGCTAGCACCCAGTCACCTAGTACAATTTCTAACAAGAATATTACCCACTTGTCACAAACTACTGGTCCCATGAACACTACACAACCATCGGCTGCTGTAACTTCAGCAGGTAACTTCTTGTCATCAACAGTTAAGGTGAGCCAAACTGAAACTGACAAAATCAAGACTACAGCTTCAGCTGCCACATCCCCTGTGTCTTTGACTTCACCTACTCTTTCAACAGCTAGCCAGTCTTTGATACCAGCAACAGCACCAAGTGGGTCTACAAACACTGCTGCTGCCTGTCACAGTCTTGCACCTCAGCAGACAACTGACTCCTTTGAAATTAGGCAAGAACTGAAGACTGTGTGTGTAAGAGAATCACAATCTATTCTGGTCACAACACGAGGTGGAAACACAGGAATTGTTAAAGTGCGAACAAACCCAGACCAGATTTCACCTAGTAGTTTATCTTCTAGTTCAATTTTCACTTATGCACCTCAACTTCAGGCCTTTCTTGTGCCAAAAACCACAGCATTATCATGCTCTGCTCTTCCGTCTGTAGCAACAACCATGTCTGGTCTTCCACATACTGGACAATCATCTCTTTCCGAATTTGTTCCCTCAACAGCTGCTTCTGTTAACATTCCAGCTTTCCCAGCTGATTTTACCCAGGCAATGGAGAAGAATGTCAAATTCACGTTACACCAGCCTGCTGTTGGAGGCACTTTGGGCCAAGTAATAGAGAACTCTACCTGCACGTCCTCTCCTTCTTTGTCCTCCATTTCATTAGCCAGCAATTTGATGTCAGCAACTCCAAACAGTCCCGTTAGTGTGACTAGCATTGGACAGAATAACACTGTTGTAACTCCAAATTCTTCTGTGCTGCAACAAGGTGATACTAAAACAAATCCTGTTATACGATCTGAGTCTAATTCAGCAACAACTGGAGATTTAATCAGTGGTATGCCAGTCCAGAAACTTACATTAGTCACAAATCCACCTATTTTATCGCCCTGTGGGGCATCAGGAGTCAGTATTATACCCTCCCCAGCATCCACTGGTGTTAATGCTCCAAAGTTCGTTTTCATTAACACACAAATTGCTAATGGCCCATCAACCACTAGTCTAGTTGCTGAGTCATTGAAACATAACCTTCCTTCTTCCCTAAACAAAACCTTTGTTAGTGCCACAGAGCAACCACAGTTGGTTCTGATCCCATCTACAGTAGGAGCACCAATAAGAATAAATTCATCACCAACTATTGCTCAAGTAAAAGATGTGAAAATTGGACTTAATATAGGTCAAACCATTGTAAATACCAAAGGCAATGCACAACAGGCTCCAGCAGTGAATATATTGCACTCTGCCATTTCTAAGGGAGAAGACAAAAAGAGCATGGGCTTGGCACTATCTTTGACAAGTAGTAATACTTTGGTTCCTGTTCCAAGTTTTGTGAGTCAAAGTGCTGTGTCAGTTACTGAATCTGTATGTGTTGCAACAAAAGCTGAAAATGCTCTTATAGTAACAACAGCAAATGCATGTGTAGAATCTGTTTCAGTAATATCAAGTGGGACTTCTTCTGGGACACGGCCCACTGTCTTGGTTGGTGGAAATGATCCCTTGAGAATAAGGCCAGTTCTGGGTAATCGACTGTGTACATCAAATATTGGAAATACTGTGGGTATATCAACTGTGAAAACAGGACATCTTGCTTCATCTGTGCTGATTTCAGCAACACAACCAACAGTATCTCCTCAAAACTTAGCATCTGCTTTGCAATTTCCAGTCATTAGCTTGCCTGGATCTATAGCCACCCCCCACAAAGTGTTATGTACAGTTCCTCAGCTGGCAGCGGTTCCAGCTCCAACTCCAGTACCAAAAAGCCAATTGCCCAGACTGCTTCAGTTTCAGTCATCAGGAGTTTCAGCTGCTATGCCAAGTAATGCAGGTATTCACAAACCTCAGAGTGTGTTACCCCCTCCATCACAAAATACTGCTAAAGTCATTAGTTTTCCCAGTTTTTCTTCCCTACCGTGCCAGCAGGTGCCTCCCAGTATAGAGAAACAAAGTCATGCTTATACTTGTGCTTCCACCATTCATATGTCTGCAGCTTCACCAACTGTAACAAGCAAGGCCGGAAGTCAGTTGTATGAACCTTGCATTCAACAGAAAATAGTCATTAACACCTGTATGCCTTTGGCACCTGGAACTCAAATAATGATTAATGGTACTCGTTTTGTTGTTCCACCGCAAGGCCTTGGAGCTGGCAGCCATGTTCTTCTTCTCTCTTGTAATACAAAACAGACTCCTCCTTTAACTATTAACCGTGGTCAAGAGGCTCAAGATCTACCAGTTGTTAACCCAGTAACTGCGAAAATCATGCTAGCGCCAAGTAATCCATTAAGTTGGCAGATATCAAAACATCCTTTGAAAAGCTCCACAAAAATTGTGAACTCCTTTGGGTCGGCAGATCCTTTACCCATCGTACATGCAACACCCCAGATATTTAGTACTCCAGCTAACTCATGTACTCCATTGTCTGCAGCAACACCATCTGTGTCTTCCGTGATAAAATCTCCTGTCAATGTAGTAGCTACATCTTCTGTGGTTTCTGCCATTCACCTGCCAAACTCTCATTTACCAAGCAACACTTCGGTGCTTCACTTAGACACTTCTATCAAAAAACTGTTGGTCAGTCCAGAGGGAGCCATTTTGAATGCTATAAATACTCCAGCATCAAAAGTTTCTTCCATATCTTCAGCACTGCTTCCTGTTGCTGTATCCACAAGCAGAAATCCTACCACTGTCTTCCCTGCATCTCAGTCATCTTGCCTTGATAAACCTGACAAAGCTGCATCCTGAATTTATCAAAAATGAGCCACTTTGAAATTTTGGGGATTCTTCTGACTTTGAAAATTGTAACTATTGAATAGTTTCTTATGTTGTTTGAAACAGTTGAGTTACTAAAAATTACTTGAGATTACAGTTCTTTCCTGTTCACCTGTGGGGATTAAGCAGAAAAGTTTTAGTTTGTGGAAATTTTCAGAGTTCTTTAGTAAAAAGGTCAGAAACAAGTAACAAATTCATTAAACATCTTAGTTTGGAGAAACCTAGCCTTTTGCACATGTTCCATCTTACAGTATGGACTGTTTGCCAGTGTTTATGACAGTATATATCTCCTTTTTGTCAAATTTATTTTTTATTTGTTTCTGTAAAAAAATATTTATGCATTGTAAAAATGCAATCTATGGTATAGAATTGTACATATTCATAAACTCTTAACAATCTGTACTAAACTATATGTACAAAGAACTCTGCTGTCTTATTTATGTTTTGTTTACATATGTATAGTTTTTTAAGTATTTTAGTAATTTTGGACCAGTGTACTGTTTAGCAACAATGCAGAAGAATCTGCATATAATAAATCAAGTTGCTGTACTGCTTTGTGTTGGCAATAGTTTAAAAATGTGTGAATCTATTGCACCATGGCAGAATACATATATACATCATCCTGCTTAATGCAGGTGCATCTCAGCTATTGGAATATAGTAGAATGAAGTTATTTAATCTCTTCTGGTCTTCTTTGTGGTTTACATCTCACATGATTCAGTAGGAGCTGGAAGGAAGGCCATCTTGATCCTCCCAACACAGGGCAGGATATAACCCATACTTCATTCATTCATTCTTAATAAATGTTTCGTTATATTGCATAAAATCTCCAGTGATGTGGTACGGCTAGAAATCGTTTCCCAGACACCAGTCTAGGTCACACTGGTTGCAGTTCAGGACTACCATGTTTTGTCATAAAGCTCATAGATATGTTCATTGTTCTCTTTTTTACAGTCCTGTATGCATTTCCAGGTGTCTGGTAACTGTAAACACACTGTAATCTTCCATCTAGTCATAACAAGCTGTCCAGTTTTTTCACCAGTCACGCTCTCTAGATAAGTAATTTTTTTTTTATTTAGCTTTTAATTGTTCTGTCTGGAAGGATAATGCTAAAACATCACACAGTAGTAAAGGAGGCCTTATTAGTGCTTTGAGTGGGAATAATTCACATATTACATAAATCTTCCCATTTATGCACTGTATTCAGTATTTGTTGGCTTAGGTTCAGCTTTTGATCTGTTAAAACCCTTGGGTTATTTTCTGCAGGTCAGCTGGGTTCACAGCTGCCTGCTGCAGTGTTCATGGAAATAGAAAAGTTTTTTGGTTTCTTTTGAGATTTAGCATATACTGACTTAGTTGCCTGTGTAGGAGCTCTTATTTTATCAAAGATGATGATTTTAGAAGTGTTGTATTAAAATCTGAAATCATAGTCTCTGTTAGTTGCTTGGAAGATCGAGTCTCAGTCTGAACACTTTGTATATGTAGGATTTTTTTGGGTTTTTTTCTTTTTTTAGACACTAGGAGGGAAGATTTCAGAACTCCTCATGAATGTTAGTTGCTTTTTTAATAGCTATGACTTTAAAGGGGGATAAAAGCTTACATACCTTTACTTAGCAGCATTCTTAGACTGATTTTCATCAAGATGAAGCTTCAGCTTTGCTCCTCATCTTGTTGAGTTTTCTCCTTCCCTTCTCCATTTGCTATACAGTTTGGCAGTTTGGATCTTGGGTTGAATTAGACCACATCTTAGGGAAGTTGGTTTCCCTTCATTTTGTTCTGAAAAATAATCTGGTAACTAGTTAACTAGAGTTCTGTGGAAGTGGGGGGAAGAAAGGCTTGTGCGTTCCATAGATACCTTTCCTTTCTGCAGTAACTAGAAACTTTGAATTGGGAAGTTGCCTCTCAGCAATCTCCATCTTATCTCAGGGTTAGGAAAGATGGAAGCTGTCAGTTTTAGGGAGACAGAAGGTTTGATTTTATTTTGGAAAAAGCTGCATATTATTAAAGGTAATCAATTTTGAAGATGCCTAGCAGTAAGTGCTGCCTGCCTGCCAGAGTTTACAGTATTAAGACTTTTTAAATCTGATTGCATTTTGCAGTTGAATATTGCAGGTGACTTTTCCGACAGAGGAAGATGGCAGAGAATGGCAATTTCTTCGTGGACATTTTACATACTCTAAAACCATATATACCAGCAGCACATTTTATTTCCATTTCATTGGTTGAACCTTGGGACTGACTTTCCTGCATTTTTCTCTTCTCTTACAATGGCTGATTTTCCTTTTTAATTTTTATTTCTCTTTGTTGTCGGGCAAATATCTACCTTCTCTGGAAAGCTTAAGACTAGGTTTTTCTATTGCTGACAGCCTGGAAAAGAAAATCTTGCATGACATTTTTCTGTGTGCTAATGTAGTAGAAAGTTTTATGCTATAATTAACTCTAATAAAGAGAAAAGTTAGAAAAGCTTAACTGAGGAACTTGGAACTCAAGCTACTTCCCTGAATGATTTCTTAGAGATTTTCTGAATTAGTATGATAATATTTTGTAATTGGTTTATAAATATTTTATAATTTGGGAGTCATAAACTTTGCAACATGCAAAGTTTGATTCAGTTTGGTTAGAATTTCATGGACTTTTATTCTCTACTGGACACATATTCAGATTCCAAATCCTCTCGGAAAAAGGCTTTAGACTGCTATGATGTAATGGGTTTGCATGATTCATTATTTTGTAAAAACAAATTTTAGTCAATTTTGTGAATAAAATTCCTCTTCCCATCATTCTTCTCCGATAATATAAATGTTGGTCAGCGTAAGAATTTCTTTCAAATGAAAGTAAGTAGCTATTGATAATTTGCTATGTATCTTTTGTCTCTGGACCAAATATATAGTGCTACCTGTAACACAAAAAACTGTAAAGAAGTAGATTATAGTCCAGATTGAAAAAGCTGTCTTTGATGAAAATGAAAAAAGTATCTTTGATGTTTACCTAAATGGACATATTCTGCACAATAGCATCAGTTTGCTTTGAGCAGAAAATGACTTTCACTTTGCCTCACTGTTCAAACCCATGTATGTGCTGCCATACTATACTAGACTAAATTAGGCTTCACAAGTTACTAGGAGTTATAGAAGTACCTGTTCAAACCAAGTGTGTTGCTGTCAAGTTATTCAAACCCATTTTGATTTCACTGACATAAAAAAAGAGTACAGTGGGAAAAATTAATCAGAAATTCTCCTGATAAGCAATAGAAGAGAAATTTACTATTTGCCTCATGTAAGTAGGTCAGAAAATTACTAAAAGCTGGCATTTGAAGGGAGTCCGTAGCCTCATTACAGTTTGTTTTGTAGCTGGTTTTGCTTACATTTTGTGGTAGTGCAGAATTTTAGTAGCCCAAATTGATTTTAAAGTAAATTAAGAATTTTTATTAAATATGAATATTTGTTATGATGAGGCTGTTTCCTTTAAAAAGAACAGCAGAGGGTGCTTATAGAAACTTAAATTCATGTATCCTGTTCTCTGTAAGCTGCACCTGAAGTGAGTTTACTGACTCAAAATAAGATAAGTAATACCATATCAGACTAAAGGTCTGTCTGTCCTCCCATCATGTCTCTTGAAGCAATCAACAGTAGCAGTCTGAAGAGCATAATAAAGGGCCTGAATATTATTCTAGCATCCAGTAATCTGTGAGCCAGTCTTCCTCAGACAGCTGTGATATTTTTTTTTTTTCCAATTTAATAGACCTCGGTGTATATTTTTTATTAAATTGACCAATACTTTCTAGAATTCTTCTTGAACGCAGATGAACTATTACCGTCCACAGCCTCCTGTGACAAAGAGCTTTTCACAGTGTGTAAATAAACCTGTTTGTCTCTGAACCTGTCACCTGTTAGTTTCATTTGGCCTAAATAATATTTGTATTGTAAGATACAATAAGCCTTTGCTCTTTATTCATTTTTCCATGTGGCCTGTGTACACCTTTGCCATGTTGGTTGTGTCTTTTGTGGAGTAAAGAGACATCATCAATTCTTATATGGAAATAATCAGTTATTGTCATTGCTGTTTGTACCGTTTTCAGTTTTACTGTATCCATGAGATGTAGGATCAGAATAATGCATGTTCTAAAAGCACTATGAATCTGTTCAGCAGTGTTGTGATGATTTTTTTTCTCATAAGAATTATTTCAATTTTGGGGGATGGGGTTCTGACTATGGTTTAGCCTCGTACTAACTTTTTCATAGAAATAAGAATTGTAAACCAAATACACAGCAGTATAAATGTAAATTCAATCCATCCTGTAAGACTATACCAGAATATCATGGCTCTAAAGACCAGATTATTGAAACCAGTGCAAGTCTGGCACTCTACTCCCTCTGTACAGTTCCTACTTTTATTTGCTTTATCTCTTTGGGAAATGTAAAAAGACAACTGCTGTAATGATTTTGAACATGATTATATTTCTCATTATGTTTGTGCATAGAATACAAGCTTTAAGTCTGTATGTTAGGTGCATGTTCATTTTAAACACATTGGCACACAAAAACTGGTGAGTTGTTGAGGAGGCCGCTTTTGCAAACATGACACAGATTATGTTCTATTTTAAGTATTTTCCTTGAAACTACAGTTTGTCATAAAACAAACTTTAAGATCTTGATCAACGTGTCTTCTTTTTTCAGAATATCAGACTATTTTGGCTATCTATATCTCATGAGCCTATAAACTTAGTACCAGCAGATATGTTGAGATCCTGTCCACATAATGTACTGGTATTTGTAGAGTCATTCCTCACTCCCTTGTTTTTAATCACATGAAGCAGTAAAATAGAATAGCAGAGCAGGATTTGTGATTGGGTATTATGTATCACAGGGTGTCTTGGTTATAATAAGAAAATAATGGAATTATGTTAGAATCAATTAACGATGTATAAGAGCTAGGTATTTTTAGCATTATATTCAGTTTTAAGTGAGGAGGAGGAATTGCTTACATTTATGTATAAAAAAATGATTCATATCAGCAACATGGCAATACTAAAATTACAATAGTTTGAGGCTTGTCTGGCCAGTATTCTACAGTTCAACTGCGTGTTATGCCTTCAAAACACTGTTCTTGCTTGTAGAGTGCTTTTCTGCAACGTGATCTTAGAAGAACCTTTAATAGACAAACACTTTCAGGTGGGGGAAACCAGTCTGAAAGTGTTTTCCTCCTTCCATGGCCCAAGAAATTGATACAAAAACATAACCTTTTGTTTAAATACAGCCCATATTTGAAGTGAGTTTCTTAGTTTGGTGCCTGGAATGCAAGTGATACAGCTGGTACTGCAGTCCAGTCTTCGTATAAGTTACACCTGTGACTTTATCTCACTGTGGTGGCTGGTAGAGAATGCTTAGCAAAAAGAACAAGAAATAGATCAAGTGTGAATGCATCTTACCGGTATGTATAGATAGCCTCCAACAGTAATTCCAGGCAAATCGTGTGAACTCAGCCTGGACTTGTCTGTGACACTAAAGCACAGGTTCCGCAGCCAGGGATTTTGGTACTGGAAAAAAGTGAGCAGTAATTCAGAGAAGCAGAGCAGAAAAAGAAAAAGGAAAGGACATAAAAGCATAGAATTACTTCTCCAGTTTAAGTGGTGGTAGGATTGGTGCGTGAATCCTGCTAAAAAGTGTAAGTTTCGAGTGAGGAATTGACTCTGAAATACTGTTTCTGTCCTTCCTGCTGGTGAGGGCAAAAAATGAGGTGTAGAGCATGTGGACTGCATATCCTGGGGATTACAAATATTAAGACTGTATCTGTGTCAACACCAGAAATGTTCAGGAAGAGATTTCTGGAGATACAAAAAAAGGAGTAATTTGTACAAGATATGCATCTGATACCTTATAATTCCTTGCAAGGACTGGCCCATGTGACTCCAGCAAAAGTGGAATTTACTGCCGTCACATGGCAGAAGTTTTTTGGGGGAACTGGAGAAGATAGTAACAGTGGCTTGTAGCTTTGGTGTCAATAGTGTTGACATACTGAATTCTACATTCTCCCCCTTTTTTCCTGGTAAAATAAGGCTCAGTAGGCTCTGGTTTTCTTTTGATATGTAAATTTGAGACATGTGTCGTGGTTCAAACCCAGCCGGCAA
>NW_009934733.1:0-18660 GCF_000696875.1 Nestor notabilis
GCAGATGACATCAACTGCTCTGCCACTGTCCCATCAGACCAGTAGCCCCATCATAGAAGGCCACCAAATTGGTAAGGCAGGATTTCCCCTTAGTGAAACCATGTTGGCTGTCACCAACCACCTCGCTGTTTTTCATGTGCCTCAGCATTCTTTCCAGGAGAATCTGCTCCAAGATTTTGCCGGGCACAGAGGTGAGACTGACTGGTCTATAGTTCCCCAGGTCTTCCACCTTCCCCTTCTTGAAAATGGGGGTTACCTTTCCTTTCTTCCAGTCATCTGGAACTACACCTGACTGCCATGACCTCTCAAATATTATGGACAGTGGCCGAACAACTTCATTTGCTAGCTCCTTCAGGACCCGTGGATGAATTTCATCAGGTCCTATGGACTTGTGCACATTCAGGTTCTTAAGGTGGTCTCGAACCTCATCCTCTCCTACAGTGGGCCTAAGGTCTTCATTCTCACAGTCCCTGCATTGGCCATCTTACAAAAGAAAACTCTTTGGTTCTCAGATATGATGCAATATAGTGGGTTTTGTTGCTTTTTCCATCAGACTTGATGAATAGGCTTGTGTAAAGAACCAGGCACTAGACATGAAACAATATCCTGGATAAATAGCTAATATCCCAACTAACACTCAACTAAAATAACTGTGCTTTATCTAAGAGGGAGTATACTGCTCTGTCCTTTTATCAGGACTGTGATATTTCTCTTGTAGGGTGTTCAGGTTTAGAGAGGATTCTTGTAACACTAACCATTTTGGGACACTGCCTAGAAAAGGAGAGATTTGTGTGAATGGAGTGGTAGAGGATGCTGACATAATAGCCAGGGGACAGGGAGATTGAGGTTGTTTTCTCCATCAGGAGGTGGTCATTAGTTGGACTGAGAGAACTGCAGTAATTGGCAGTAGCCATTTTAAGCATAAATGAGATTGTGCTGCCTTTTTATTGGATTTATCTTCTGTGCTACAGACTTATTACCTGTGCAGTAATGAATAAATACTGCTGTATTTTGAAAGTGCTGTTTTACTTTATTAAAATTGGCTACTGATCCTGGTGGTGAAAGAACTTAATGGGTGTCAAATGCAGATGTGTCTGTTGCAGTAGTGCAGTTGGGGAAAAGGAGGCTGTGAGCTAGAGATGTGTTTGTGATTGTACTATGTGGTTCCACCAATGATGCAGAAAGCAAGGCCCTCTGAGAGAAGCCTTTTAGCCCTAGAGAAGCCTAAAATAAATTAATGTAGTTTGTCGTGGTACCACAAAAGAAGGGAAAGACTAGTAAGGATTAGAGGAAAAAACACAACTATTTCATGTGAAAATGGGTTGAAGTCCCGGGGAAAGCAGCTGCTCTCACCAAGGAAAGAGAGGTGTTTTTTACTTTAATGTCCTGATCTTCAGAGAGTTTCTGACTTCATGAGGAAAAGTGATGTAGAGTTCTTGGAAGCTTTACTGTCTGCATAGTAGCTCAATTAAGAAAACTAGAATTCCATGTAGTGTCTGATTTAAATGACCTTTCTACTGTCTGTATTGTTAAGTATATCTGCATGTACCCATGAGACTGCTATGCAGAGCATATAATTATTTTGTTTACCATTTTGAGATTGATGTGAGTGGAATCAATACCAGTTACTTTGCTTTTCATTAATGAAGGCATCTGAAATGTTGACCAATCTTATCTTACTTGTGTCAAACAGATCACAGAGGCCTTATATACACATCGTTTGACCTTCTAGGACATTCTTCAAAGAGCTGGCAGGCTTAGCGTGTCACTTTTTTTCTCACTTGAAGAAATTAAATCTAATTAGGAGGATCTTACTAATACAATGTAGATAGAGATTAAAGGTGCACACAGTGTGTGGAGAGTCCAGAATGAAAATAGCTATAATGAAGATGGGCTGGGGGGGCGGGAGAGAGATGGACAGACACATGACAGACACCCTGAAATAGGCTGACTTATTTTAGAGTACAGTTTTACTTTAGTAGCTGCACAGGTAGAAAATACTTACAGCAAGTTGGAGAATTCTAATCGGGAAAAGAAATCTCTCAAAGCATTTTCTTCTAGAGAATATAAAATAAGAAAGGAATTATACACAAATACTACTTCATGGTTTTAGTATTGGTAATCAGCTGCCTGATACTCATTTCTCTACACAGGTGTAGTTTGAGTGAATACACCTGAATTACTCAATGTATTTTAAGAGAATAATCATGAGCAGAATTGACTTCTCCTTGGAAACCTTTGACACTTCATTGCCTGTTAACATTGTCCTTCTTGCAGTAAATGTCACTTGAGACTTGTAATAAACAACAAAAAAATATGCTTGTGCATTGTTGTCATTTCACATAAAATCAAATGACTATTTTCTGATAGCAATCTCAAGAGCATTGAGTTTATATAGGTATCTCTCAGTTCCATCTCAGAATAACTGTTTGCGTGTATTTTTTTTTGAGGCAGGGAATGTTAATAGTAGACTGTTTGTGAAATATTAATTATTTTAAGTATCTTTGACACTACAAAATTGAAAGAATCTTCTTGGGTACGTACAGTAACAAGAAAAAAATCCAAATGGTTTAAAATAGGTGTAATATCCAGGAGTAAAAAATGTGTGCCTGTTTTGTGTGTCCTTGTGTGACTAGGGAATTTAGAGCATTCATTGGAAGATGAAGGAATCCAGCTCTCTGCATTATTGGACCCAGAGGCCATACTAATGCATGCAGGCATGTTCAATAAATTTCATGGTTATACATCTGATTGTCATTTTCAGAGCTCATTGATTTAAGCAGCTTCCACTGATCAAGAATACTACAACAGGCAACACGGGCTATTATGCTGATAGGTACGAAGTGGAGAAGTCTTATTTCAGTGACAAATTGAGGAAAAAAATTTGCTGTGGGGGTGAACTAAACACTGGAGCAAGTTTTCCAGAGAGGTTGCGGAGATTTTCATTCCTGGAGATTTTAAAAATCTGACTGGAAAAGACCCTGAGCAGCTTGCCCATATTGACCCTGCTTTAAGCAGGGGAATTGTACCAGGTGGTCTCCAAAGGTCCTTTCCAACCTCAGCCATTCTGTGATTCTGTGAAATGAGGTGGTTAATAATTGAATATTCTGCAAGTTATTCTGCTTTCTACAAGAAGTAGTTTCAAGGATCCTAATGGTGCAAAGGGCAGAAAGTCCAGAAAGGAGTTTCAGGGATACAAGACAATACTCAAAATATCAGTGAGTGAATCTCCCAGCGTGGGTGAAGGGTGTGAGGGAGAGCTGATGGATAGAGCTGTGAGTCAGGCAGGGATGTGGCTGCAGTTCTGAGGATGCCATTAGCAGCTGCACTTATGAAACTTCAGTTTGGGTTTTGTTGTTTTGTTTTTTTTTTTTAACCAACCTAGTTGTATTCGTTTAGGTTAACACTTAAGTTGAAGCTTCTGCCTTCAGTGACATAAAGATTTTTAAAAGGCTTATTTAAATTTAAGGCATCTGCTGTCGCTTTATACAGCTGTCTTCAAAGCATATTGAATATAATCTTTTAATGAGTTTTGGCTTTGCCAATAGATACATGTTTCTTCCATTATCTGTTTTTGTTTCTATTTGGTGTTTTGTACTTTTTTGAGTAATATTTGCAATTATTTTTCTACAATACCATGTTAGTAACAGCAGCAGGAAGGCATAGTTAGCTCAGCTGGAACATTTTGGCCTCAAGAGTTCTTGTTATTGCATTCAGAGTAAGAAATAACTGCCTGCTTATCTTTGTGGTATTCTCATTCCTTTCCTCCTCTTATCCCCTTTTCTCGTTCAGTATTACTTTATTGGTTAGACTTAAGACAGATGGTAGGAATAGTAGGTACAAGTTGATTGTAACGTACTGTCTGACATTGGCATGTCTGTAACTAGGAAGGTGAAAACAATGGGCAGTAAATATTTTGGACAAGCTGAAAAATGTTGCTAAAATAATTCATAATTGTCTTGCCTGTTAGACTGGATAAACAAAGAGAAAATGATTTCCTTTTGTTTATGTGGATTTCTGAAGAGCCTGAGAATTGCTGTGATGGTGCTGTACTGCTGCTCAGTGCTCGCTGCTTTCTGTTGACGTAATTGATGTTACCCGTAACTTTCGTCAGTGCAATCTTCCTATTGAGAATGTGGTCCTGTGGCAGTCATGGGACTGGAGACCTGTGCTTGGTTTTCACCTCTACAACTGGTTTGCATTAAAACACCTTAAGGACATACTTGTAATATTAAAATAAAACTGCTTAGCCTTTGTTTAAGAGGCTTTGTGTTACCTAACGAGCATGTTTTACTCATCTCCTGGGGACAAAACCTGAGCTGTTAAATTTGTGGCAGCAAAACAAAACAATTTTTGAACCAAGTCATCATTTTCAGAATCAATGGAAGGTCATGCCCTTGTCAGCTGGCATTGCTTCAATATAAGGTTCCAGTCAGAATTGGCTGCAGTATGCTTAGAGCTGCACTTTGAGACCTTCACCCTTTACTATGTTTGGAACTGCTAATATGTTGGGTCTTTTGAATATTTATAAGAGACTTATTAAGATAGTCCTTACTGCAGTTATTCAGAGTATATACTCATTAGTTCTCCGTAACTGGTCTGACAAAGAAGTTTATTCAAGCTCATGATAGACCACTGGATTAAGTGTTGCTCTTCCATTATTTCTTTTCTCCTTAGTGTTGTGGGTTAAGCCATGAAGCTTATTTGGCAAGATCAAAATACAATTCTACTTTTTATTACTTCTGTAGTTCAAGTGTTGGCCTGGTTCCTGAGAAATTCAGACCTTCTGGGACCTGGAGTTTGGCGAGTAAACTTTTTAACAAGGTTATAAATGAAGACTGGAAATACTGTTCGCCTGCCCTGCTGCTTGACTTACCTAATACTTTGCATAGCTATGTTGTACCAGGGTGTCCAAAATCACATTACACCCATGCCACTTGCAGTTTTAAGAGTATGTAATTGCAAAAACTTAAGGGTATGTTTTAATAGCAGGTGATTGTTCTCATCAAGAACTCTATTAGTCTGATCTTTTTACAGTGCATGTATCATACACTTGAACTTCTCTTCCCATGAGCATCTTCAGATGCTGAATAGCAATTAGTTTTTAATCAAATAGAAATTACCATAATGTCAAACATACTTTTTGAGCTATGTTGTTCAAAAAAGAGAGGAAGTTATAGCAGTCATAAATGTAAGTTTAATTATTACTTCTTCCTGAAATCTCTGTAGGTGCTATAGGCTTGTATAGGTAGCAGAATAGCCAGGCTGGTAACTTGAGTGACATCTTGATTTACATTGAAAACATAAATTACCACAGCTTACCATTCAGCTTTTGTTCCTGTTAATCAGTGATATTCTTAATAGTGATTTTTTAATAGTCCATAATTTTCCACTTTTTTTAAAAGTAGAAACTTTTAAAATGGCTCATACAGAATTGCCATACTTATTTAAAAACAGTTTTAGATGGATCAGTCTAGGATTCGTTGCAGTGTTTCAAAACTCAAGTTACTAATGGCATTTTTAAATCTGTAATATTACCCCACTGATGTCTGTTCAATATTATTTCTGATGATTATCACTGTTTGCATTTCTTTCTGGTTAGGGGAAATCATGTGTTAGTTTTAATTTTCTTGGAAACAAAATTTAAGGGGAAGCAATGGCAGGATTGTGCTTCTCATTCTGGATTGAACTGTTAATAAAAAAGTGAAACTTATGAGGGAAGTTCTTGCCTGAGGTTGCGTTTGTACCGATTCAACACATTTCTTATGATTCTACTCTCTCCCTTAGTGCTGCTCCTGGAACACCATGACCCTTATAATGAAATTGTAGTTTGCCACAAACTGAATTTCTGTGTACGTGCTCTATTTGAGAGTATGTTTCATGTTTGTGATGAGATTTCTCCTTTGTTCTGCAGTACTTAAAAGCATTTACTTATCAGAGTTGAAGATAAATAATGCATCCTGTTTACTAATTAGATAAATTTTCATCAAGTGTCATCCTAAAGTCATGGGAAATGCTGTATTAAGACATAGTGTTGCTTTATAACTTGTAAATTAAGAAGTTAAACAGAAAATTTACTGTGGAAGGTGAAGGCACACAGGGAGAATACCTGATTTTTGTAAGGTGGACAAATGCTGACTGGCTTACAGGAATGGGGGGGAGGAACCCAAAGTCATCTTTCATAAAAAGCAGTCTGAAGATAGTTTAGTCTTTTTTTTTTTTTTTTAGATCTCTTTTAAAAAAAACTTATAAAAAGCTATTTTTTTCCTGTTGAGTGCACATACATCTTCTGTGGGGCTGAGTGTTAGTCATTTTTTACTGGTATTAGTGGGTTCAGGTTGGGCATTGTATGTGAGCACTCTTCTTTGAGGACTGTAAAAAAGCCCCATACCAGACCTCACTTATTTGTATTGTTGACTACTTCAGTCCCTGCTGTTAGGGGATACTCCACGTGTCAGTGTGACTGTCCTACAAATCCAGTCTGGCCAGCAGGAAAAGTTGTGTATAGAGTTGTCCCATTACTCAGGTCAACAAGCTATTAGTTGTACAGTAGTCGTAGAGTTTCTATTCAGTTTGATTTCTCTTATGTTTTTCAGGGATATCTGTAACTGTAACTGAGTTGTGCTTTATGAACAAGGAAAGGGCCCTAAGAACTTGCCTGAAAGGGTGGTAAGAGTTGTCAAAATTTTCTTATGTATATTTTTTTCTTATACATGTTCATGTCTATGAAATCTAGAAGGCAAAATTGTTACTAATTTAATCTCTCTTGCTAATTACTGTTCCAGACAGTCTCACAATTGTCATTCTTTAGCCAACAATAAAGTGATGAAAGACTGAATTCATTTTATTGTAATAGTCTTTACTGGCTTTTCTCAAACAGTGGGACTATTGAACTGAGTGGCTAAAATATGCAAGAGTATGAAGTAGTCTTGGAATAGCAAACCACTGTATAAAACCAAATGTCTGTATAATCAAAATGTGGAATAATTAACTGCATATAATATAACTAACAGTAAAGCTTCCAGAACTTTATAAATGGACCTTTTCAAAATGTTTTGTTCTTCTGCTGTCCTGCCTTTAGACAAAACATGAACTGGCTTCCCACCTCCTAACCATCAGTTTTGTGTTCAGCTGTGCCATCTGACTTCATTTGAGATTGCTCATAGAGAGCTTGGAGAACAATCTGTGGTACATGAGTGTAACACGGGTATAAATTCAGTGGTTATCTACTTGTGTGTAAGGGATGTGTGGCTTCCTGCTGCATTTGACCCTCCTGCTAAGTTACTGGTTTTAAGTGAAAGGCCCTCGTCAGAACAGTACAGTCGGCATAGTCAAAGACCAAGCAATTTCTGAATTTGAATGACTTCTGATGACTTGGGAACTCTCCCCTGAGAACTAACCAGATAGAAGTTTTCTTACACAGGAGTATCCATCTACATTGGGATAAAGGAACATAACTTTTAAAAGTTGGTCTTTTAAAGCCAGAAGACAGCTGCACTTGCTAAAGGAATACAATTGAATAATTCAAACTTTTTAAAGCATTAATTTTCTGATTTCTTTTAATAGCCTCTTCCTAACTTTGTTTTAGGGAAAGTAGAATTTTGGGTGAAAGATGAGAATACAGTTTACACAGTACAAGCAAAACAAAGTTACCACTTCTTAATATCCTAAACAATGTAGAAGAGGTGGGAGATTTCTTAAGTTCTTCAATGTAACAGTCATCCTGAAATGAAGTTTATAGTATTTAGAGCAAAGGAAAATAATTGTAGGGATGAAAGGGAACAAAGTGACAGGAACTTGAAGGTGTTTATCTCTTATCAAACAGCCTTACTACTTGCTCAAAATTAGGAAAAAAGTAGCAGGCAATCAATGAGATGCTGTTTGTGGGTACATGAGTAACCTATTATTATTCTGCAGCATATTTGTGAAAGAATGTACAATTTTGAAAATGTTCCTGCTCCTTCTACACTGAACAAACAGTAATTGTGCTATCATTGCCAAAGATTTTTTACAGAGTTTATATCTAAGACTGATCTCCTTGTTTTGGAAGTGAGGTGTGCTTTGTACTCATTTTAAAGACTGTCACCCTTCATCAGGAGTGCCATACATGGTGCTTTATATATTGCTTGTCAGCCCTGAAGAATGCTGGTTATTTCCTTCAAGTGCAGCTCATTGGTCGAGACTGCTCACTTACAGAGCAATTTTAGGTTTATTTTGATTAGTTACTGGTTTATGGGTTTTCATGATAAAATGGAATTGCATTTTTTTTGAGATAGGCATCTTGGTGGAAAATCTGAGAAGTTTGGGCCATTGGAGCTGCTCTCCTACTGAGGTCAGCAGTAGAATTTCTGTGGCTTTCAGTGGGAGTAACATTATACTCTCTGAATGTGAAGATCTTCCTTTCAAAAAACAGTTTTAATAGTGTGCTATAGCTGGGGTTATGTGAAAACTAAGTAACTGTTGTACTGCTTGGTTATGAAAAAGTGTGTTTCTCAAGTAGGGGAAAGAAGTTTTAACCATTTCTCTCAGGCCAGTGTATTGATTTTTGGTTTTCAGTCACTTCAGCTCTGAAAATGATTGCACCATGAAAACTGGTTATTTAAAACTATTTTGGTTGTATCATCCAGTGTGTTTCATTATACTGTATGCAGGAGTAGATCTGAACAGAGAGAGTGTCTTCCCATGAGGCAAGGAGGAGGGTTGCAGGGTGAAAATGTACTGGAGTGATGGTAGACATGGCCTCAATTCTACAATCGCAGATATTACTGGTCATCTAAACAGGTAATCCAGATTAGAGAGAAAGCATCCAATTTTTTGAATAGATCTATAGTTTTCAAAACTGTGTATTGTTTCTCAACTCTTCTAAAAGCTTAATATAGTAATATTAGTGGCATTTTCATGGTTCTCATTTAAGAAAAAGATTATTATTTTTGTAGGTGACTATTTCAAAAATTGAGATCCTATATTTCCTGTGTAACAACTTCCACTAAGAATTTCTCTTTTTTAAATACCCTCTAAGAAGATGCTATTACAAGTGAATTTGACCTAAAAGCTTCAGGTCCCTGGTTGCCCAGAAATTATTTGTGAAACGTTAAAAATAACTGCCTTTTCAGAAATTAATACTAAATGGGTATCTCCTGAATTGTGGTTGTGGGATCTAAATGGTTGGGTTTGATTATAATGTGCAAAACAGAGTTGTCTTGATTTGAAACCTACTCCAGGCTTCCGGTTTCCAGAGCCATTCTGAACATGTGGTTTTTATCTGTTCTAAACATTTTTTCCTTGCAATTAATTTTTTTCCCCTAATTCATTGCTCTTAATATCAGCGTATTTTGAGTTTCTACCATATTTTCTGGGACATTCAAGAACAATGAATTAATAATCTTACTTAATTGATGGATTGCTGTAGGTTAATCAAACTCCTGCTTAAGGTGCTTTATTTCTTGCAAGTAAGCTATTTTTAAAAACATCTGTAGTTACTTTTATTATAAAATTAAGCCTTGGTATGTAGGATTGTCACACCCAGGAAGTGCAAGATATGACCCAAATACTCAAATTACCCATAGACAGCATTTTGGTTTATAAACATTTGCAGCATAAACAAGTCCAAGCCCAGTGCTTTTAGAAAGGAATTTCCATTCCATGTTGTTTATATTAGAGACGTTAATTAGCAATTTTTCGTATGTAGCTCTTGGAAATTATTTTTATCTGGTTTATCTGACACCAAGTTTATTTATTTTGAATTTGAACTTTTGCTATTGTCTCTGCATGACATGGTTTACAAACTCAGTCTGATGGCTTACTCCATGTTGTATGCCTAAGAATTTACCTCTACATGATTATCTTTAGTTAATGATCACAGAAGCCTCCAGAATTGCTGGAGTCCTAATTCTGCCTTCGTTATTATCCGTAAAATTCTAGTTCCTTTGGTGTTGTTGAATGGACTTAGAACGGAATGTTGGATTCTTACGTACAATATGCATGGATTTAATTTCATTTGGCATCACTTCATAAATCCTAACTAAAAATGATTACTTTTGTGAAAGCTTGGGGAGTTTGCCTTGGTGCTGCTTATGACCTGACATGGTTTATTGATGAGCATGTGGTCCAGGCAGCTGAAGAGTTGAACTCCTTTTGTTAACCTGAATGATGCCTGGGTTTGCAAGCCACTGTGATGCTGGAAGTTGCTATCCTACAAGATTAGGTCTCCTAACCACAATGACAGTAACAAGGGCAAGCCTGGTACTCTGCAGCAATGGCACAGCAGGCTGTGGCTGTTTTCTTTCCTCCAGTTGTCTGTGCAGCTACCTATATACCAACAGAAGATAGGTTGTATTAATGCAAATAATATTTTATGGCTTGATCAGGTAGGGTTTAATAAATTATAATTCACTTTAGGGAGCATCATGACTACTGGAATACTGATTATTGAAAACAGGCAGGCTTTTTTTAGTAGGGTGTAGTTAATTGTTTTCTTGATGCAGCACATATAACCTGCTTATTAGGTCCTTTTGCAAGACAATTTGCTATCTGTACAGCTGTCAAAAAGGAGTCATACATCTTGCTTAAGTTTGTCTACATCCTTAAGATCAAAGGGTGAGAGTTTCCGTTTTGGTTATACATACAATGTAATTCCACTGTGGTGCCTTTGCTGGCATATTCCCTGAAGCCATATTGAATTTCTGTATGTGGATCCAACTGGTAGATTAAAAGTTTAGGATTTAATCTGTACTTCCATAGCAATAGTCATGGTAGGCATTCTTGGTATTCATAAAGTGTTCTCGGAGACATCTCTGGCAATACTGGAGTAATATTGGCATGGTCTATTAAAGCTACAGTGAATAAAACTTTAAGACCCAATCTCTTGATTTACATTCCTCATAGCAATATCTAATGGAATCAGCAAGGCATAAATGTTAGACAACTTTTCTCCTTTTATTTAGATCCATTAAAGTCCCTTCCAAGCAGATAAAGGAAACTTTGTTGAAAAGAATTAAACAAACAATATATAAACAATATAAAGCATTATCTTTAGAAATACCTTATCATACCTGCTCCTTGGTATGCCTCCCCACAGAAACATTTCCTTTTCAATTAACTTTAAATTGCAGAATGGATACAGATGCAATTGAAATGCATCTATTTCCAACTGCTGCACCATGCCATGGTGACTGGTTTTGTTTCTTTCTTCAGGTGTTGAAACGTATGCTTTTTAGAAGATGACAGGCAATTTTATTTGGCTTTTGCTACTTTCTTGATTTCTTGTAATTCCAGTATTATTCTTCCATTGTAAGTTTTTAAATTATGCTTTGGAAAAAGCTTCATAGTAAGTGTTGAATAACGTTGTCCGTTTTTTCCACCCTTAAAGCTGTATATGGTGTATAAATTGGTGCTGTTGCCTTCGACAGGGATGTTCATGGAATGAGTCTTGCAAAACTGACTTGCCAACTTTGCAGTAGAAACTTGCTGAAATTGTCAATAAGGATTTAGCCAGACTATTTTCCTGTACAGCTTAAAGGGTCTTCGTGTTAAAAGCCTGATGACTCTGTTAAGTTTTGGAATAGGCTTTTAAAATACCTACATAGTAGTGTCAGGAGCATTGAACTCTAACAAAACAATCACCTTTGCCTTTTAGATTTTAAGCTGAGTTTTCCCTCCATCTGGCAAGTTGTGCTTGAACAACTGCGGAGGTGTGCTGTCCCATGAGAGTTCTGTCAGGGATTGTTTCCCTGAAACAGTGCCTTTCAGAAACAGAAGGGAAATATGCCCTGGTACGTCCCATATACTGGAAGCATCTCTTGTTCCTTCTCTCTTTCCTGACTGGAATTCCAGTAATTGTCGCAGCTTTAGTATCGCCCACATCAGTAGAAAGGGAGACTTTATTTCTTGCAACTGCTACTTACCATTGCCAGGATGGGGCTCGGGCATTTTTTGGTTGGGGATATGAGGGCATGTTTATCTCATTAAAATGACTATGAGCATATTCTTCCATTGATGTTATTTTCAGCACTTCTGATTGTATGGTAATTCTTTCACTTTCCTGAAGTGTTCTTCTTAAGATAGCTGTAGAGAAGCGGAATTGATTGTTACCTCAGAAAGCTGCATGACAGATGATTGAATTCATGATGCTGTAATGGATTGCAGCACTTCTTGTTTTGGGAATTTCTTCTTTTGGCACTGGGCATTTGCAAAAATAGCTGCAGGTATTTTTTTCTACATACATGTATGGGATGTCATTTTGCACAAAGATGTAATGCTTGTTTTGTTGACAAACATAAAATTTTCAGCATTAGTCGAGGAAGTTTGGATTTTGTTTGGGAGTTGCACATCACTCTCTGAGTATTTATAGATACAGGGGGCAGCACAAAGGCTAGATGCTTTCCAATGTGTTAATGTAATAGTATATCTTTCAGGAAGTCTTTTTTGTGGAGCTGAATTTGGAAATATGTTTGAAAACAGCCTTGTCACACATGTCATCAAGGTCAGAAGGGAGAGAATGTAGACACTTCAACATTTCAACTCAGGTTATGTGAAAGGAGCATAGAATGTTAGCGTTTGCTAACTAGGAAAATAGTCTTTTCCTGCCTCTTAAAAAGTCCTGCACTAGAGGTGACTCAGTTTCTCCTGTTTCATGAAATGTTTAGCTCACACTGCTGTTTGGGACTTGAATATTGAGCTCCCAGGGAGTGTACTTGATAAAACCCACTGCTGATGGACTGTGAATCTCAAGTGTTAAAAGTGATATCAGATGAAACCCTGGAGTGCACAGTGTGCAAAAATCGCCGAGTGAGGTTGGGAGTATGGTGTCTGTACTTGGAAATACTCTGCTTGTTGATGTAATGGAGAGCAGAGGTTAATTCACCCTTTCTGTTTATAGGTGGTACTGCTGCTTTGACATAGCTGTAGTCCTTTGGAAAGTGCCTCTTCCAACTGTAGTATTGACTCTACCATGCTTTGCTACCATCAGCTCTGAACAAATGAGAACAGTTGGTTTCATGTTATAGCAGTTCAGTGGTATGTGGTGAATACCAGCTTGTTCCTTTGAGTCCTGGCTTAGAACACATTTTAATTTCAAATAAACATCAACTGAAAACCACTTATTTTGCTGAGCATTGGACCTTAGTAACACCATCATAATGTGTTTCTGTGTTTAGTAATTTAAGCTTGTTCACTGTTTTGGGAAACTGCCATGTCTATTGGTAGCACTCAGTTGTTAATTAAAAAAAATAAATACATCAGACTAATACTAGGGCCCCTGATGTGGAGGTGTGGAGCCTTATCAAAAGCAGACTTTCTGTAATAAGTTTTGTGTGCCAGTAACATTGTAGGATAAATGCTGCTTTGTGTTTTTGTTTTTTTAACCAAGAAAACTCTGCTGCTTTATTGGATTTATTCCAGACTTAAACCACTGTAAAAGCATACTACTGCTGTGTAAACACTTTCTGCCAGCAGGTGGATACAGATATAGAGAGAGAGAGAGAGAGAGAGAGAGATACACACATACAACTCATCCATTGACTTAGTTCTGTCTTTGACTGGCTGATGTCTCTTCCACTCACTGAAGCTGAAGGTTTGTGAAAATCTTCTTTAAGATTTGCGACACAATAGATCTTGCTGTGCCAAAATTTGCAAGTTCAGCTCTTTTTATGGATGCTGAACTGCTCTTGGACCTGTCAGGTGTTCCATCTCTGTGCTGTAGCATTATCACCAAACCTTACACAGTCATGTATTAAATAAAAAGCAGTAATTGTTTCAAATGAACATAAGCAATACCTTCCATAGACATAGAAATGGATGGGAAGGAGGTAATTACTTTTTAAGTTTTGGAGGCTGATATTTCCTGTTCAAAACACTTACCAGCAGTAGTAGTCCTCAACTGACTCTAAGGAATGAAATGGAAAATGGAATTGTGCTGCCTAGAACCAGATGGTCATGGGAGGATGATTTTTCATTTGTGTGATGTTAGTAAATTAGAACTGTATAATGAGGCACATTAGGAAAGGAGTTTACTTTGCAAAGGCAAGACTCATAGCTGTATATATTCTTTCTTGTTTTCCCCACTATTGTCAGTGCAGTTACCATTCTTGGACTTAATTCTGAGTGGAAAGGAAATCCTGAAGGAGATAGTGCCAAAACCTGAAACTGTTCCTAGGTAGTAACTCTCCTCCAAAGAGCATGAGGACAAAGCATCTTCTTTTACTAAGGAAAAACAACAATGATAAAGGGAAAGAATTATGTATACCTATCCCAGCCAATACCACGGTGAGCTCTCAAATCTGGGAGAGCTTTGCTTGTAGACATGTCGTGTTAGCCAACTTTGTGACTGAGCAAACTACTGACTGTACTCAATGGGGTGCATAATTTTTCAGGGGTGGAAGGAAAGAGTTACATAGAAGCTAGAGGCTGTGAGAAAAGTCTTTACTCACAGTGGAATTTGTCAAGAAGCCCCACGTGCCGTGGAATACTGCCTCATCTGGTGCATTTGGGTGTGTTATGTTGAGAGCTGATTGTACCCTGCTTTCCTTGTGAGGACAGCTCACAGCATAACACTGTTCTCTCTTTTTTTCCTTCTTTTTTCCTTCCTGCTTGGTAAATATTACAGCTATTTCTTTCTTGCCTGCAAGAAACACAGAATTATTTCTCCGTGTGCTTCTGATTGAGAGGTACAAAGAGCTTCTTTCCTAGTTTACCACAATTAAATAGGAAAAGGTTATCTAGCCTTTCTAAGGAAACTCATTTAAGAAGAAAGGAATAAGAGCATTTCCTGTCATTTTCTGAATAATAATGTGCGCAGATTACATTTTGCAGCTTGGTCCAATATTCAATCGATTCTTTTTGTTTCTCATAATATAATTGCTTGGCATTTTGGAGAAGACAGCATTGGAAACCAGCGTGTATGGATTTTTCTTTTTTTTTTTTTTTTTTTTTTTTTAAGAACAAATTATTTTGGTGTAGTGAATTAGAAGCCCATTCTCAGTCAGAAACATTTGATCAAATGTGAAATAAATAGCCAGACTATTAAAGTCTGTGACTGAAATTATAAATTTTAATATGATTTATCCAAAACTTTAGGCATAAAATAGAGTAGAAACTTCTTTTGTTCTTCTAAAGTCAAGTTAATTGTAAGAAGGACAGTTCAGGAGAGAGTGACATTTTGTTCTGTCCTATTGTGGCCACAGGCTGTTTCAGAATAGCTTGAGTTTGTTAAAAGGCAAATTTTTCTGGAAGGGCTAAATGCAGGATCGTGTTTGTCAATTTACAATAGGAGTGGAATTTCATTACCACTACTATTCATTTGTGTTGTGGGAGGAAGAGTAAAATAGATTCTCATTGACTTAAAATGTCACTGTCAATTCTAGCTGCTAGAATTCTCTGCAGTTTGTTAGCTGAACATGTGAAAGAAAATGCGACTTTGGGTTAGTTCTGTTCTCTCTAATTAGGATCCTTGGGGTTTTGTATGGGCTCATGTGTGCAGGGTTTTTTTGTTGTTGTAGTTGTGTAACGTTGCGCTTTGTCTTCTAACACCCAGAGGTCTTTGCTTTCTGATAGTGCTTTGTTTTTACTGTCCTCAATCTTAAAAGTGTGATTTGTTGTGCCTGTACTTCATACCTTTCTCTCT
This sequence comes from Nestor notabilis, assembly GCF_000696875.1. Classification (NCBI taxonomy): domain Eukaryota; kingdom Metazoa; phylum Chordata; class Aves; order Psittaciformes; family Psittacidae; genus Nestor; species Nestor notabilis. The sequence goes on from NW_009934733.1 coordinate 15,620, forward strand.
TCTAAAGTCCTTGACATTCCTTTGCTTGGTCTATGCAACATAATGCTTACATGATTTTCTTAACAACTGTTGACTTTCTTCAGTGTTTCTCTCAGACTCCTGTTTATTCATTCCTTTAAAGAGCTGTACAACAAATCTGTATATCCCTTTTCTCTCTTCAGATTCATTCCATCATCTGTTCTTCCTAAGCCACAGATTTCAGTATACTTCTTATAGGGCATCTTTCAAAATCAAAGTCTGCATACTGGCAGAAAGATGTATGTGATTAATTTTTGCTTTGGCTTAAACAGAAGAATTACCATTTCTGTCAGTTCCAAACATGTAGAATTGCAAGCTGGCTACTAGATTTTGAACTCTTTGGAAAGATGCTTCTTATTCCCACCCTCTGGTAAAGACTACTTTAAATACTTGGTAAAGGTTACTGAAAAATACTGTCCTCCCTGCTCAAAGTGGCAGATTATATTGATCATGGAATTTTCTGCTAGTACTCATGAACAGCCTTCGAATTATGGCTGTCATGAAGTTCCTTATTAGTGTGCAGTGAAGTGATTTTAAAACAAGGCAAATTAAATCAGAAATACCTCTTCTTAATCTCGCATTCAGAAATACCACATTAGCTGAAAATCTCTTTGGCCTCTTGTGACTTTCTGCCCCTGTAATTTGTGAAGATAAAGTATTGTTCTCCTGCCATCGTTTTCTGTACCTTAAAAAAGCAAATTGGGTAAGGAAGGCCTTCTATTTGATGACCAGTCTTCCCATCAAACTTTGTAGTTGTTTTTAAACTTGCAGAATAAATGTTTAAATTTGTCATCCAACTACCCCAGAGGAAATGATATTACCTGGAAAAGATTAATCGCTTGTTCTCTGTTGTTTTTAAAGTCGATGTCAATAATTTATATTCACTGCAAGTATTGAAGCCATCAGCTTTACAGGTCTTTGGGGAAAAATGAAGCCCCTTAAAACACTTGGGCACTAGTTCCTCCTTGGTTTCAAAGAGAAGAGTTTCATCTCTTTATAGTAGCAGTAATGTTAGTGTTAGTAATGGTAAAAGGCTTTATTTCTTTAATTCCAAACCAGCATAAGTTAGACATAAACAATTAAAAATACAAGTATTGTTAATCCTCTACAACTGTTTTATAATAGGTAAAGTCTAGCACTCCCTATTTTAAATATGGCTTTAGCTGAACTGCTTCTCAAAATATTTCCACTTACCTCTGAAGTCATAATTATGGCATTCACTGTATTTGAGTATAATTGCTACACTTTGCATTCTGTTCAAGTCATGAGACTTACGTAAGGAATTAATATGAGCTATAGCTTTTTATGTCTACTGGAACCTGCATTTTGGACCCCATCTCCTTTGGATTTTATCAGTTAGTGTAATATTTTAATGAGGCTGTCTCATAGGTTTAGAGTATTACTCTAAAATGAAAGAGACATTTTCAAAATAATAAATACCATGTATGTGATTAGGGGCTTACCTTTATCAGGTGCACAGAGATTTCCGGATATAGTAACTGCAACAGCTCCATGTTAATCCTATTGTAGACAAATTCTCCTAAATTATTGCACCTCTTCAAGAAATTAAATGGTGTGATTTACGAAATGAGAAAAATACCATCTCTACATAACAAGACTTAATTGATACTTGTCAAGTGTTTGAGCTGCTCTGCTTTACAGGATGTGTCGCTGGGTAGTTACAAATATTTATTCAACTGGATGAAGTATCAGTGAGCAGAACAGACCAGTAATAAATGCACATATCTTTAACTCATTCTAAAAGAATAAGAAAAGAAGGATGGAAATATTTTAGAGACTTTTTCTCCTGGTAGATGAAGCCCTTATGAAGCATTTTCAAAAGCCTGGTAAGTGCAGTAAACTACAGGTGTATTAGCATGGTCGCTGTGTACTGCTAATCCCGCTGAAAAGGGGAAAAAGCTTTGAAGTAAAGTAAGATTATGTAATAATATTGGTCTGTGTGCCTTTTTTTGAATGTGTGACCTCTTGATCGGGAAGAGTTGCACATCTGCACACTAAATAAATATCCTCAATTTGGAATTGATTAGAAAAGAGTTGCTAAGCCCAGTCCTTTCCTGTCACAGCCATGATGCTTTATATATTTAAAATGTATCAAGCTTTGTCCTGAAAAATAATCAGTGTTTGGGTTTACTGTCTTTTTTTTTTTTTTTTTTTATATATTTGGAGGTGCTTTCAGGATGTTGTTCCTCTGATAAGCAGAATTGTCCTGATTTCCACCAAATAATAGCACAAATAGCTTCTCTTTTCAAAGCAATAGACTAATGACTGAGGTAAGAACGGCAGTGAGAACTTTAATGGATCCTGATGATGCTTGACCTTCTTGTCCCTCGCATCTTTTGCTTCTCTGTTCAAGAAGAGAAATTGAGTTTTAGGAGAACTTGCTCACAATAGCTTCCCTCTTGCTACTTCCTCATATGACCTGCAGCGTTGAGAGCACTCCTTTGATCTCTGGTGCTCTCTGCTTTGCAAAGGTATTGTTAATGCATGCACTGAAGACAAATATATGCAAAACAAAGGCAGGGCAACTGAGGATGAGGTTTGAGACATTTGTGGAGCATTAACAGCTCTCCCCACTAGCTAGCCCAAGGAGGAGACTGGCTTAGCACATGCTGAGCACAAACTACTTTGAGGCTCTCTTCACATTTTTCTCCTCTTCATCAGTCTTTTTACTGGGGTGTTCTGAAGTTTTACTCCTTGGGAATTATTTCCATCTGCAGCCTTTCTTCTGAGCAATTGTAGTAATACCAGAGTCCAATTTAGCAGTGTTTCTTCAAGAGCTTGGGTCCTTGACTGATGTGTAGAAGACAAATGAAAAGAGCAATTGTAAAAGGGTTTCTGTGCTATTAAAGCTTTAAACAGCGTTCCCTCTTGGCTGTGTGTCAGGTTATACCTTAAGGGGAGACAGGTGGGCTGTGAACCTTAAAAAGATTTAAATATTTAAGTGCAGGGTCAAGTATTAGTATCAGTGGGTGTCTTAAACTGATCTCAGAGTGCTCAGCAGG
>NW_009934733.1:18725-33560 GCF_000696875.1 Nestor notabilis
TTCCCTACAATTTACTTATGATAATTTTGCAGTAGAACCTCAATTTTGTATTAAATTTATAATCCATAGAGACACGTGGTTGTGCTGTGGGAAAACTTGTATCTAGTATAGCAATACCTGCACAAAGAACTGCTAAGCCAGAGAATGAACCAAGCTGGGAGAGGAAGAGGTTGTTATTGTTAAGGACTGTTAAAAGGATCTTCTCAAGGAGAGACATTAGCATACAGCTTATTTCCCCTGTGGATTCTTTTTCTTTTTTTCCCACCATTATTCATCTAGTTGAGGGTATTCCATGAGTGCTTGACACTAATCAAGCGAAAGGGAATTACCAGCTTGCGGCCTGTACCCTATAGTTCCTTGAGGCTGTGCAGCCTCTCTTCCTATACAAGTATGTAGACTTCACCTCTTGGAACCCACAGTTCCAGCATACTGCAGTGCTCAGAGCTCTCATCAGTGACAGCTCTGTAGCTCTTGAAGCATTTTCTTTATTCCTCTCGGGTGTGCAGAAACTGGTAGGCTTAAATTGGCTTTGGCAAGAAACTGCAGTAGGTGGTTGCCAGAGGCTGTCCTTCATTACTACAGAGGAGGGGTTTCTAGATGTGAAATCCATACCCTGATCCCTTGCTTCACCTGCTGTTTCAATGGCTCTGCTTCAGTTCAGTCTGCCACTGAAGCATATTTACTTTATTGTTTACAGTTAGTTCTCCCACCTCAGAATATATATCTAAGCAAAATGATATTATAATAAAGGCTTCATATGTTGCCATGCGAATCTGTTCCCTGGACGTACCAAGTAGTAGAACTGTGGCTGATATATGACTCAGTGTGGGGATAACTGCCTGGTCTCTTCATTTTTCTAGTATTTCACATATGAAAAGGAGTTATTGCCCACTATTAAAGGAGTGGGCTCATCAAAGAGAAAAGATAATTGCAAATCAACCTTTACATTCCTCTTTGAAAATAGCTAGTTGTGAGAAACTGGGAGGAGCAGCAGAATGGAAAAGTTTAAGAGCCAGTGTCTCTGACCTCCTGTTTGAGCATCAAGCCTGCCTTGTGTAATAAAAGCTATTTATAAATTGCTGCTCTGTTAAATGTGTACAGAATTTTACGATGCATAAACTGGGAAACCGAGCCAGCAAAGGGACTTAGAGTGATGAATGGGTGACGGGGTGCAAGCAAGACCGAAACTTTTATTCATGATCATGAGGTCAGGAAAAGCAACTGCTGGGAAGGGCTGGCAGTTGAAGGAGAAGGATACAGAACCCAAGAATCCAGTAATCTGAGAATTGTCAAGCAACATTGTCACGTTTCTTTTTTGGCAGTTACAACTCCAGGTAGTAGCTTTTTATTTTTACTTTGCTACACTTTCATGAGTATGTTTAGTCTTCCTGCTCCAGTTGCCTTGCAGTTGCCAGTCACTTGTAGTGTCACAGCTGTAATCCTCCTAAATCTCAGTAATTTATTCCCTTAGATTTTAAGCAACAGGTAGGAAGAGGTTGGGATTTTACCCTGTTGTTTTGAGATACTCATAAACCCATCCACATCCAGTTATACTGTGGAGAGTGTAATTAAGCAATGCAAAATAATAATATTGATCTGGGGCCTAGCTAAATGTTCTTGAATCTGTTCAATTGGTTGTCCCTGCTCAAAAACTGTTAGGGACTGATAACTCATTGAACTGCCACTTAATTGTATTGGTCATGAAGGTATTCCTCAACAGAATGCAGTTAATGCAACTAAAGTTAATTCCAAACAGACAAGTTAAGGTCAGTAGATTGCAATTACTCTTTGTAGTATTGTCACAGGATGTGTTCAACATGCAGGTGCATATTTTATATCCTCAAATACCACAGAGTAAAACAAGTGAAAACAAAAGAGAAAAGAACTCTTCTGGACCAGGGAATGAATCTGATTTCCACTTGTGTTTTATTCTTTTCGTAAATTTGTTGTAAGGTTTTCATGTATTTAATTAAAAATTGGCAAATTATTTGAAGATATGTGGTTGCACTTAAAAATGCATGTGTTTGTGTTCTGTGTCTTGCATCTGTAAGGATTTCTGCCAAAAAAACATTGAAAAGGAGATGAAAGAGGCACTCAAGATAATCATTACACAGAGAAGAATTCCTTTACCTGGTAGCAGATGAGAAAATAGATCCTGATTAGTTTTACAGTAGCAATGGCCTTTAGTTTTCTTCTGTTACCCTGTGGGGTATTTCTTTATTGGGTGGTGTAAAGGACTTTTTTGTGGTTGGGGAAACTGCAGCACTTTTTCATGCAGAAATCACAAGAAAATTCACTTTCGCCATCCCCTGAGTCTGAAATGCTCTTGATGTGGTAACCTTGTAATGTAATTGGGTTTATAAAAAAACAAACCCAAAAATCCCCAGAAAACCAAACAAAAACCCAAACCAACAAACCCAAGCAGTATTAATTAAAAAAAAAAAAAAAAAAATATTTGGCTGTGATTCTTTATAAATAAAATGGATGTGACTGTGCCTGTAGTAATGCTTTTGGTTTGTGTGTTGCAGACAAACAGTAAGTATTTAGCCAGATTTCATCCTGCTTTTGGCCATCAGTGTTGCTGAAGGCCTCATCGGAGCATGAAGGAAGTTGGTTGAAAGTGGATTAATTCTTTTCACTAACGTCTTTTACAGTAGCATGCTATTTTTCAGGGAATGGCCTATTGCTACCCAAGCTTGCAGGATACATCTGATGAGCCCTTAGGTTAGGAATGGGTGTGTGGGAGAGCCTTAGATCCACAGCAGTTCTTTGGTAGACTGCATGCAGCTTGCAAACCCCTTAGAAGCTCCTGTTCTCTGGAATTGCTTTGCATGCTCACTGGTGTACTAAGGAAATTAGCTGTGCAGTATAAAATGCTTTTCTCAGCCCTGCCTTTGGTCTTGCAGCTATCCAGCAATATAGCATCTAGCTTAGTCTGCTAACTTTACCTACATGTTGAACCAGAATGTTAGACTTGTGTAACGCATCTGTCCTCACTGGTTGAACTAAGGTCCTTCACTGTACAGTAAGTATGTTGATTTTTTTGCTATAGCAAACATAATTTGAGGGGGATATTAAAGTTTGTTTGTATTGTTAATAATACCTTATGCTTGGAATAACATGAATGTCTGTCTTGCAAATAATTGCAAGTACAGCCTGTACACCAAGCAAAAAATCTAAGGGGAGCATCATGATTGTTTTGTGAATGGCTCAAGACCTTAGCTTTTAAGTTAAGGAACTGTTAGTTCTATAATAAAATTCATATATTTGAAAGAGAAGATCTGTCAACTTGACACTTGTCTTCTAAACTGTCAATGATGTTTTTTAAGGAAGCACTTTTTAGCTAGATGTTTATTTTATGTGGATATTTCATGGATAAATATATATATGTATGAAAATTTTATTATGATAATGTATGAATCAGAACTGGCTTTGCAATAACTCTAGATGGAGTTTAGGTTAGCTGTAAGAGCCAATCTTTTGGTTTGCAACTGAAGCAAGTTTTGCTTTGGTAATTTGAAGCAGTAAACATGAAATCCCATGCTATTTTTCACTTTTTACACTTCTCAGAGTAGGAAACCATTTTACTGTGGAATAGGACTGTGTTTAAAATATCTAATAACAGCATCTTTTGGAAATGCTACAGAGATGTCATCGCTTGTTTCCACATACCGCAGTTGGCTCACTAAGTAGCATATTTTCTCTTCAGTGGTTTCACTAAGTAGCATATTTTCTCATCCGTGCTTTCCCTGATGTTATTTCCTGTCTGATAGATTGGTGGTCAAATCAATCCCTAAAAGTGCATTATTCATGTTGAGAAGCTAAGGATGCACTGGAAAGAAGTTTAATGTAAATACTGGTGTTGGTTTATACATTAGTAGCTTTGATGTACTGTAGTAGTGATGCTGCACTATGACTGGCCCAAATGATGCAGTGAAGATACTTTATTCCTTTAGCATCTGTCACTTTGTGCTTTCTGTGTATGGAATTTTATGGAAATTACAGGAAATGTGGGATTGTGCACATGACTTGAAACATGAGATGGGAAGGATAGTACATGATGCCTTATACAGGGCTCTCCTAAGGAAGCAAATTACATACCTGCCTGAAAATAGAAGGCTCACTAACATGGTGTTTAATGTATTTTCCTAAGAAAGCAATTATATCAGTCTATGAAATACATGAATTTCATATGTCACTTCTGTGTACATTGTTTTGCTTTTCTTTGGAAGTGGCATATTATACTTGCTTTGGACTAAAGCCACATAACATATGAGGCAATTTCTTGCCTTTTGTATTATTGAAGAGAATGTTTGGTACGTTAAACTTGTCTTCAGTTTGTTGGCTCCCCTCCCATTTCTCTTAATCCCTTTGAGAATCTTGGTTTAAACTATCTTCCAGAGGCTCAACAATCTCTAAAGGCTGGGTAACTGTTCCAGTGGAATGGAAGGAATTTCTAAATATGATCTGCCTTTCCCCTTACATTTGTCCCTTTCTGGATTGCGGTCTCACTTTTGCTAATTCTAGATAGCAAGTATGCTAGATTGCAAAATATGCTTTGATCATAATGGTCAACCCTGACACAAAAATCACTGTCTAAACTTGGGATCAGAGGATGCTCAAGGCAGTTATTTGGATTGGTTTTTCTGCAATAAATTTATGAAAGATCATGTTCTGTTTTCTTACTAAAATATGTTTCCCTGTTGTTTGTACAGTCTGATAAGTTAGGGTTAGTTATGGGGCAGGAATGCTGGTTTTCTGCTGTAACAGCAACATAAGTGAGGAAGACAGACAAACAAGCTTTGCATCATGTTGTTGGAATAGAACATACCTTAGATAAATTTTGGTCAAACGTGAGATTTCATAATAACTTTGGGCTGAATTTCATTGGACACATGTCCAGTGAATTAAATGAGTTTATTATGGGATGAGGTTATATACAGGGGTGACTCTTGTGAGACCTCACTTGGAGTATTGTGTACAGTTCTGGTGTCCTCAACATAAAAAGGACATGGAGCTGTTGGAGCAAGTCCAGATGACTTGATAAGAGTATAAGAGGATGATAAGAGGACTGGAGCACCTCCCGTATGAAGACAGGCTGAGAAAGTTGGGGCTGTTCAGCCTGGAGAAGAGAAGGCTGCGTGGAGACCTCATAGCAGCCTTCCAGTGTCTGAAGGGGGCCTACAAGGATGCTGGGGAGGGACTCTTTGTTAGGCATTGTAGTGGTAGGACAAGGGGTAATGGCTTTAAACTTAAACAGGGGAAGTTTAGGTTAGATATAAGGAAGAAGTTCTTCGCAGTGAGGGTGGTGAGGCACTGGAATGGGTTGCCCAAGGAAGTTGTGAATGCTCCAACCCTGGAGGTGTTCAAGGCCAGGCTGGACAGAGCCTTGGGTGACATAGTTTAGTGTGTGGTGTCCCTGCTCATGGCAGGGGGGCTGGAACTAGATGATCTTAAAGTCCTTTCCAACCCTAACTATTCTATGATTCTATGATTTGTATGAGCACTAAAAATGGCTATTAAACTTACCTTAAAGGCTTTTTTGATAGCATTGTAAAGGCTATAAAACGTTAGTTTTAGTAGAAATTATTCATGTTACTTTTCAGTGCCACTCAGGTAAATCTTTTTTCCCTCTTTCCAGATACTTGTTACATAATAAATTGAATGTGTTGATCATATCTTGAGAAGTTAAGGTCCAGATTTTTCTCAATTTACACAGAATGCTGCATGGAAACACAGTAAATCAGTCAGATATTGTTTATTTAAAAGAACTACAAATTGTATTAAAATGCTCACCATCTAGAAATATTTGTGAAGCAGTTTTTTGCTTTTCCTTCGTATGAAATGATTTGTGTAATCCCTGTTATTGATGTGCTGTAGAAAATTTAATAACAGTACAATTTTATTACTGCATAAATCTCTGTTATGGCAACATAAATCTCTTACGACAAACTTGAGACAAATCATATTAATCGTGTCCTTCTGTTGACTTCAGTGGAGTCATGTCCAGATCCTTTGACAAAATAAACTATGGAGAAATGCAAAGAGGCTGCTCGTCAGTTATGTCCGTAGACAAAGCTAAAATAACTTAAACTAGGGGCTGTGTTAATACTTCCTGGAGAGAAGACAGATGTATAGATATTGATGAGTTTAATTCTTCTATGATTACAAAGTCCTCAACCACACTTCTCATGTAACTAGCTTTAATGTAGAAATAAAAGAATTTGGTATAATATTAACCATGGCAATTGAAATTAATATGTTGTAGCAGGGAATCCTGACAAGGTAACCTGGAAGATGGGGGGCGAGGAAGCCAGCACTGATTCTGGTAGCATAACCTCATCAAGACTAATATGGATCTCTCCTCAGTACAGGTTACCGTCTCTAGGGAATGCCATCACACTCTCCTTGTGATGCAAATGGCAGCCACTAATATGAAGCTTTGGAAGAATTGATTCATTTCTGACCGCAGTTGCTTACCCATGCTGTGCTTTAATGAGCTTATTTTCCATAGTGATTGTATTTACATGGGGGCAGTATAGAGAGTAAAAAAATAAATGGAGGGATTATAAGGAAAGCAACGGAGGTGATTTAAAACCCTCCATGTGGAAAGAGACTCTTGGAGGTGGCTCTTTTTCCTCACAGTTTGCAGGGATACTTCTCTTAATTTTACTAGCATCTCTAATTCACTAGCTCTATTTTAATGTCCTTTGATACGCATGCAGGGGTTTGCATGAAAGTGGGAAACCTTACAAAGAATAAGATTTGGCTTTGCTTCTGCTTGCTCTGGTTACGTTGTTTAAATTCTAATGATTTAGATTCTGAGGATAACTACCACAGTATCTGATATGGACTAAAAGCTCACGGGAGGGCTATTTTTAACCATAGTACTAAAAGTTACATTAAATTATTAATAAATTCAGTATCTAATTTGGCAAAACCTGATAGCACTTGCCTTAACTGTTCATAAGCTACATAGTGGGCTGTTGAAGGAGTTTCTTTAAAAATGATGCAGAGTAGCAATTTATGAAGGAAAACTGTGTTCTTTGTTGTCCTGAACACTGCTGCTAGGGTGTAGATAATAAACTTGAGCATTATGAATACAAATCTGAAACAAGGGTGGAACTGTTTTTAGTTGTAATTTAATAGTTGTTGTTGCTCATCAGAAATAGCTTAGTGGTTTCCATATGCTGTACTGGAAAAAAAGGATCTGTATGAATTGCAAGTTCTTCATAACTTAGTTGTGTTTAATGGTCATGTAATGTACTACAGAGGTTAGATCTCATGACAGGCATGCATGTTTTGATTTAAATATGGCAGGGCTGGAATGTGGGGCTCATGGCACCCTAAGAGAAGGATGTGTAAAATGCTTCTGACTCCTAGAACCAGACAGCATCAGCAAGCTCCAATCTGTATCGTTATCTCCTGGTAATGCTGCAGTTCCTAGTTCTGAGTTTCTGCTGGAATGGGTCACCTTTATCTTTAGATGAGCTAAGTGTCACAATTCAAGAGACATGGATTGTGACCTTGGATGAATCACTTGGTCTTAGGAGGAACAGAGACACTGTTTGAGTAGTAAAGTTATTACCTCAAAGTTAGGAGCATTTTTATATATATGTATATATACACACACATATATTTAACAAGTGAATTCAAGAGTATGCATTATATGAGGATTTAGTTATTTTTGTGGAATGAGTATTCCACTCAATGTATTTGGCAATCGCTTCGTGAAATGGGCTTTCTCTCTATTCCTTTTAATATTTTCATTCATGTAATGCTGGAATAGATTAAAGAAGTTGTGGGGGAATTCAGAAGACCCATGAAGAAGTTAAAATAAAGAACTCTCATGTATTTATCTAGACTTGGTGTTTGTCAGCTCCCCAGGCAGCTCTGTGTGCTGTTGCCTGGCCTAGTATCCATGCAAAGGCAGGAAGCTTTCAATTACTGTTCTGGTGTTCCAGTTTTATCCTGGTTCCTCCTTCCTCCTCCATAAGAGAACTGATTTCTCTTGCTTTGTCATTTCTCACTGGAAAATGTGGCATGTCCTGGAAACACAAAATCTCAGTTTGGAGCTCTCATTTATGTAGACATGGACATTTCACCCGCAATTGAAATGCTGGGCAAGAATGATGCTTAATATGCAGGATGTTACTAATACACAGTGGCAATTCAGGGAATCTTTTTGGCAAAAAGGAAGATTTCTGAACAGTGAAATATCACAGGTTCTGAAACTATTTGCAAAAATTCGAATGGCTTAAGCTGAGAAAAATACTGAGTTTGCAAACTAGAGAAAAATGAGGCATCCTTTCCCTCTGATCCAAAAGTGTTCTGATTAGGATACTGCCCAGGATGTGGGAAACCTGATTCAGCACTGAGACTGTAAATCAGACGTCTTCCACCTCGGCCAAATGCTTACTCCAGGCTTTCCTGGCCCAGGCACTCTCGGTTTCTGTTGCTGTTGTTCCAAAATAATTAAAATGTTCCAGCTTGCTTCAGATCTTCTGTTTGAATTAACCGAAGGCTGGATTTGTGTGGCAGGAGACTTGAGTCCGGAAAGATGTCTTAACTGCTTGCTTCTAAGGTAAGTCTCCTTTTTGTCTCTTAATTGGAGAAGGTTCATCATGAATGCGGCACTTGATCACGGTGAGATCAGGTTTGTGATAGTTCTAAGCTAACGTAATAAATTGTGCTGCCAAAAAGGTCTCTCCCACTTTCTTTGCTGTTGCTTGTGTTTCACAGTGGGGAGCACAGGAAGGGAAGTCAGGACGGCTCCTTGCCCTGTAGGTAGCTGTTGCATTGACTTAGCTGTCTTGTAGCATCACAGGAACAAGGGAAGGCGGAGGCACACTGAGCTTTTCTGTAAAAAGGAACTCTTCTTTCTCCTCTCCATTTTGTGAATCTGGCCTTCATTTCACAGCTTTTGTAACAAGACTGAAATGGAACGTGTCATGTCAAAATGAAATTTTGAGAGGGTTGGAGCAAGAGAAGGAACTGTTTCAAATTCAGTTCTATCTGCCGAACGAAGAAATCAATTATTCACACAGCCTGAGTTAGGACATAAAATGAAATAGTGTATTATCTGCAGTGAACTTTTCTCTCTGTAGTTTTAAGCAGGATATTTGAGCTTAGACATTTGGAGAGGGGGAGGTATGTGCTGGTGGTGTGTTTTGGTTTTGTTGTGTGTTCTTATCGGGTGGGTTTTTTTCTTTGCCGTTTGTGCAGTGGGATCTTTGTTGATTAGAATATGTGGAGAATGCACTTTCTGGTGTGGATAGCTGCTATATGCTAGATGGCCCCTGGATTCTCAAGGCAGCTTAGTTCATGTCTGTCCAACTCTGGTGGGAAGCTGAAACTATGTAAGCTGAGTTCTGATGAGGTCGTGGTTCAGGATGCAGTGGCTGCAGACACAAATGAGTAGGATGTAAGTACAAGTGTGGTATCACTTTCACAGATTATCAACAGATTGATAATCTGTTTCATTATAAGAAAACAGGTCATTGAATAGCAAGAAACATAAAAGTGTTAAACTATGTATTTCAGCAAATAAGGCTTTTTACAGATCTAATCTTGGGTTCTTTTGTAATGCTGTGAATTTAGTTTCTTAGCTCCTCTTTTTTTATACTGTCTCTGAAAATATGCATCATGAATGGGTGGTTAATATTAAGACAATGTATTCTGCATGCTTTGACTTGCATCAGGCAATCTATACCCTTAAGGAATATTTGACCTAAGGGAAGAATAGTACATCAATTAATTGGAGGCAATACATGACTCTAATGGTCCCTTTTAAGATGTTAGTGAATGCAAAGATGCTTTAGCAAGTCTTTGCAGTGAGCTGTCTGTCCTGAAGACCCATCTATATAGAAATAGAATCATCTTTATTGTCTTCATGCAGTTACCCCAGGCCAGCATGTGTCTCAAGCTCTTGCTGGGATTTAGTCCTGTGGCTTCAAGCTATTTATATTAGGATAGGAGGGAATCAGCTATTCATAGCTAGGCACAATTGGGCAGAGATATAGGGAGGCAGAAATGACATTTGGATTAGGATCCTTTTGGTAGGCAGTGCCTTCATAGCTTTTCAGCTCAGAACTCTCGTTTGTAACAAACCTTCATTTCCCTGGTGTCATTTCTGCATCTTGCCTAGGATCTGTCTTTCCATCATCAGTCCCTTTTCTGCCTGAATTTTTTGGTCCATTTTTACGTTGTACTAAGAGTCTTTTCCCTGTCCGTTTCGCTTCAGCTTCCTCATTATTTTCTAGCATTATGCCTGTCCCTGTGTTCAATCCTGCACATCATTCTGTGTTTTCTGGTCTAGGGTTTAATTTTTTGACGCCACTTTGCGTGCCTCATGCTCTTAAATGTGCATTGTATTCCTAGTTAAGAGGCCATGGGGTTTTTGTTTTCTGTAGTGTGTTATTTCAGTTTTCAGAGAAGGGAGGCTTTAGGTGATAGGAAGCCATTGGGTTTTAAATTTTCTGATATCCACATTCTCTGGATGATGATGCATTTGTTGTGTCATCTATCAGCCATTTCTAAGTTGTGGGCAAAGAGCATAGTGCTTTTCAATAAGATTCCCAAACTCTGCTGCATGGAAGAGGAAACTTAATTTTATGTTCAGGCAATGATTCACGATTGTATATGCTTTCATATAAAGCTCTGACTTAACACTCCCATCTATGGAACATACCCTTACAGGTGCAACTAGGAGATGTAGCTGAACAAGAGAATTGGAAACCTTTCTGTTCTGTTCATTTAATTTTTAGGTTTAAAAATTTCACTAGAGAGATCTCATTCATTAAACCAAGTAGGTGTTCTGCAACAATTTCAAACCTATTTACAGAACTTAATAGAGATTCTATCTGTTTATAGAATTTCATAGGTTTAATGGAAAAAGTTCACAAATGTGGTCTATTCTTTCTTAAATTCTGAATAGTTTTTCCATGAGAGATGTGTGGTTTTCTTTCCCTTTGGTTTTTTCTTACTCTTTATTTTACTAGTGATTGGAATGTGCTAGCATTCCTAGCATTAAAGAGATCTAAAAATCGAATCTAAAGCACTGGAAATGGTCTTCTGTCTTCCTTGTGCTTTATCTATTTACATGAAAAAGGCTGGGTTATTGACACTGTATCATATTTATTGTAGGTTCCTGGATCTTGTTGCCATAGTTACAGCTGGTAGTCAGAAAGAGTTTTGCTGGGTTCAAAGTTATGCTAATTGACAGTTTCTTAGGGAGAATAATCCTCGAATTTCAGGGAATAATCATTCTTTCTTGCTCTAAAACTTGAGCAAACTCTTTAGTTTTAAACCATAATATCCCCTCCCAGCCCAATGTGATACCAAGGCTGCGTGTACTTAATTTTTCTCAGAGAATGTTTTTGTTCTTGAATGCTTTTTGCTATTTGGTCAATCCTCCTCTTGCTTTTCTCATCTTCCCCCATCTCAGAAAACAGCAGCCCTTTTCTGATGCTAGCATAGATTTTTCTGAAGAAGTGACAATAATACAATGTCTGTCTTGAGTTTTAAGGTTCTGATTTTTGTGGTTAATGCAACCTATTGTCCAAAGAAAGATAAGCAAGCTTAAGCACATGGAAAAGCCAAATATTGTCACTGAGGCACCACTAATCTTTTACTTGTTTTTAAAGCAAATGGAGTTACTCTCACAAAACAAACAAAACCCAAACCAAACAGAAAACCAGGACTCTAGTGTTTGGTCCTGGGCCCTCTCATTATCAAGAAAAGAGGTGCCAGAGTGGAGTAATTGAGCAGAGACTTTGTACTGAAGATTCATTCTGAACAACCCTCGGTATGTCTAAGTGGTACCTAACAGGAAAGCTGGATCTACAAGATTATCACAAATGCACAAGATGGGATAAGCTACAGAACTTGTTCATTTAAGTTGTTTGAAGATATGATCAAGCTCCCTTGACATTCCAGCTTACATGTGTAAACTGATTTGTGGCTTGGGAGTTTTATCTAGTTTAAAGCAAGGACAAGCTATGCCTCCTGCAATTTTAGCTACCTTATGTGGGTAGCTAAAATCCACGTATAGAAAAGGCTTTATTGAAGCAGACATTTAGATTTTATATTAGTGTGTAACAGTACTGAGGCCTTGTACTTCCATCCTGTAGCAGACAAGTGAGAAGAGAAATAGCTGGTAGTCCAGCTTCCTTGTGGTGTCCATGTACTGCTCTCTCTCCAAGATGTTTTAGACTGAGTCTTCTGGATGATGTCTGCTGGTTACCCAATCAAAATGTAGAACCTTGGGCACTTCTAAGTCTCCAGAGTTATCAGAAGAACTGCTAGAAGCAGATAAACTTTAATGTTTTCTCTTTCAATGAAGAAGTGATTCAGGTGGAATTACTGCAAGTATTAAACAGTTATGGTGAAAATCTGATTTAAGAGCATTTAGATGCAAAGGTAGAGTTTTTATTGTGGAGCAAGATGGAGTCTTCTGAACGTGCCTTCTTAAGCAGTCTGTTTGGGCTGCTTTGTGAAGCCCAAGCTTTGTGAAGGGTTGGTAGCTTGTGGCTAGAGCCTGGCATAGGATTTAGCAGTGACTGAGAACAGTCGCAGACTGGCTGGGAATCTTGTGTCCCAGGAACTGCTGAGGCTGTTGGTATGGGGAGTTCACAGAGACACAGAGGTAGGGGGCAAGATTTGAGATGGTGTATTTAGGAAATGGGGGCTGAGGGTGGATAAGTTTGGCTTGATATCTTTGTAAGCATTAGCCTGGATCTCTGGGGCGGAGGGGAAGGGGTGGTGTCTGGCTGCATTATTCTGATGTGCATTCACTTGCTGTGATTGAACTGCTATCCAGGCATTTTGAGGTTTTGAATTGTCCTGTGTCCAACCCACCCTTTAACTCCTGCAGCATGCGTTCACCCTGTTAAACTTCTGTTCCTAGAGAGTGCCTATTGGACTGCTCCTGGCAGCATCCGAGTGTGCCCTGGAGGAACCTGACTGCTCCAGGAATTTACAAATGTTTGGGATTTTCACTTGAAGTTTAGTGACTGCTGGAGAACACAATGGAACTTGCTGAAAGCAGAGACATGGTCTAGTGAGTGAAAGAAATGGTTTAAAGCCAGGAGGGCTGCATTCTATCCCTAGAGCTTTACTATTGATTTGCTGCAGCATTGCGCATTTCATTTATGCTGTATGAGCCTTTAATGACACTGCTTATGAACAGGATAAGAATATGAAGAGGGATAGCAGTGATGGCTAAATGGCTCCTTTAATAATATTTAAAAGTCTTTATGAATTTAAATTTGTAGAATACTGGCAATCCTTGTCTGCGGAAGTGGTGGATGATAAATATGTTTTTATTATAGTTCTCTATTGGAATTTGATACAATGATAGTGATGTTCAGCCAGTTGAGACTGACCAGGTTCAAACTGTAGCTTACATATTCTGAGTTGGAATTCAAAATATAGTCCCTGTATTCCGTCCTAAAGCTATAGTTCCTTTTTACTATTGTTTAGCAGCAATTGTATGCCAGTCTTCACTTATCAGTAGCTCTGAAAGGCTGCTTTGCAAAAGTGAGTGAATATTCTTGAATTTAGTGCCTTGTGTTAACAATTTGAATTTGTGTTTTGTTGTTTGTTTTTCTTAGTAATAGCATAATATACAAATGTATATCATGTTTTTGCCTTAGGTGGTTTAAACTGCTTCCTGTTAGCACTTATTTGGAAGGCCACTTTTTTCTGCCCTTTCAGTGCACTGTGCTGTCTGTTTGCTTCAAAGAGCTTGTGACTTAGATGCATGTGTAAGAGAGAGTTTTAGCTGCAGGATGGTATTAAATTTATCTTGCAGTGTACCAATCTTCCCCTAACTTTTAATTGGCTTATAATGCTACCTTTAGAGAGAATAGGACAATTAACAGGATCCTCACATCCTAAAATGTGAGACATTATTTGAATAAATACAATTTATATTTAGTCACTGAGGTATTTAGAAAAAATGCGCTTCCTATAATCAGTGCAAATCTAAGTTTAACATCCAATTGCTTTATTATTTTGCTTGTTGTATTCACTACCAACTAAGACTTGTAATCAGTTCTTTATTACATGCATTCTAAATTTTCCAGACTTAGTTTAGTCTTTCTCTTTTTTCCCATGTGTATTCTAGTGCTTAGATTTCTTTTCAAATTTACATAAAAATAAACTCTGAAGGCTTTGAGAAAGGACGATGCTAAGCATGTCATGTTCCTGAATGCCTGCTTCTTAGGTCTTAGGTCTATTGTCATATTAAAATTGCAGAGAAATTTGCTTATAGTAACAGAAGCATGGTCTTCCTTTTTTTGAACACTGTGTTATGCAATGACTTGAAAGTCTCTTTTGCCAGAGAAAACTTGTCTTTTTTTTTCTTTTTTTTTCCAGATAGTGTATTAAATTACTGATTTTCCACTGCTGTGAAGCTGTCTGCAGTTAAGCAGATCTTAGAATTAAATCATGTTTAAATCATAAGGCCACTGACCATGTTAAAGTGTTGTGGACAGGACTGAAACTTTGCTCAAGTTTAGCAGTGTTTGAATTGGGTATTTTAAGTCAAGCACATCTCTTGTTCCTATTTCTATTCCTTCAGTGAACTGCAGCCATTTTCAGCTTTATTTTATGCCTCACTTGAACATGCTGTATTTTTGGGGGTGGGCATAAGGGAAGAGAAGAAAATAACTACTCTCTGAATGCTCAGGCATGATGCAATAAGCTATAGAACATTGATTATGAAGAATTTTTACTGACTTCAGATATGTGCTCAGTAGCTTCCTGATTTAAACCCTCCCATATCTGGTAGCTGCTTTGCAAAGGTGGATTGTTTTATATATATAAATATAT
>NW_009934734.1:0-285 GCF_000696875.1 Nestor notabilis
TCCTATTTATTCCATTGCTATTTATTAACTATTCATTTCTATATTCCTAATATGTATCTTTTGTGTATGTGTGTGCATAAATGAGTATTATAAATATAAATACATACTATATATAAAACATATACAATATACACTCTATTACACACATATACACAAATACATATAACATGTTCTATACATACACGTGTAATTTACATGAAATATATTTACCTGTTATGAACAGACACACACGTGTGATGCAGCAGCTCTTCCTCCTGGGGGATGAGGTGGTTTTGTGGGTGTCCC
>NW_009934734.1:311-2718 GCF_000696875.1 Nestor notabilis
CACCTACTTTTATCTTAACCCCACCTCCCTCCCCTGCCCCAGCACCACAAGGCTACAGCTCTGACATAATAATTTATTGGTTCAAATGACATTTAGTACCACAGGTGTCTTACCAGTGACAGAACGAATGCATACAGCCGATGAGATGCTCTCATTTACACACACCAACCTAAGGAACGCGTGGGACAGGTCCGTGTCTGGGGCTGGTACTTTCATTTTTGGGTAAAAATCCAGCACATGGTGTGCAGGTCCCAGCCCGCCCGCCCTGACTGCAGGAATTACAGTGCTCGACATCACGCTGAAACGTCACTTCAAGCAGCTTATTTTTTTTTTTTTTTTTTTGGCAGGGAAACTGACAAAAGTAACAAAAGTTGACAACAAAAGAAAAAAACGTAAGTGAGGGAATTACTGAACAAAAAAGTGCAACCACCAGCCTGGAGAAGCAGCGTGCTGTGGGCTGGAGGGACCTGCCTGTGGGGCTGGGCTGGGACAGGCTCTTATGGCACCTGTCAGCAAAAACTGCGCCTACTACAGCTCAGCACCCCCCGCTCCCCACTAGGCTCTTGGAATGGTGTGAACCCCCCAACCATGGCATGGGGATGACTTGGGGAGCAGAACATGGGCCCTAACCCAAAAACGTTTTCTTCCCTGGCATCATCTTGTGGCTTGCTGTCCCCCTTGCAGGGCTGGGGACAGCACCGCTCTGTCCCCACTGGGCACCACTCCTCCTTCATTAAGCAGGTAACAAGGCCAATGATGCCAATTATTTCCTCTATTTCTAAATCCTGTCTGACCCTAAGCCTGGGTCCAGCATCATCACCACTCCCCAGGTGAGGTAATTTACTTATCATTTACCCTGATGCCGTCAGGAGGCTCAGCCATTTTGCACATTGCCACTCCGGGTGTTTCCAGGTTGGTGCTTCACATCCCATGAGGATGTCCCTGCTCCTCCCCTACGGAGGAGGCTGGCTGAGAGCTGGGGCTGTGGGGATGCTCAGCTCCAGCCCCAGGAACCAGCTCAAGGGGAAAAGACCCATCTCCCCCAAGACGTGCCACCAACAGTCTTTGCCATCCCACTGAAGCCGGTGGGACACCCCTTTCAGCAGGTGGGGGGTGATGGGGTCACAGGACTACCTGTCCCAGCAGCGCATCCCGCGGAGCGGCCACAGAGCCGAGTTTCGGGTTGGATCAGCATCTGACATTTCGCTGCCACCCTTCTTGGTTTCCAACATGATCAAGTGAATGATGAGGGGAAAGGGAAGTATTATTATTATTACTGTTATTATTATTCATTATTTTTAACATTTCAAATAAAACCACGTTGTGTTGTAAACAGAAGCTCACTCCTCAGGTCTGCCCAGCCAGTCCCAGCTAAGGTTTATGTTTGAAATGAGCTTCCACTGAAAGAAAAAAAACAGAGAAAATAAAGTTAAAAGAGGACAAGTGCTGGCAGGTGGCCACAGACCAATTGCAAGCCCTCCCTGTGGATGGTCCTTGTCTTGCTGATGCTCCTTGGCTCCAATTATCTTTATAATTGGGTGACTGATCAGCCATATAGCACCATGGCCATCATGTCTGAGGTGATGAAGGAGGATAGGATACCATCCTCCTTCTCCCAGAGCCCCTCTGCTTGGACAGCCTTTGCATCCTCCCCTGGGTGAGGAAGGGCTGCCCTGCTTGCACCGCACAGGAGGGAGCAATGCCGCTGCATCCCCGATCCCCCTCCATTCCTCCCATCCTCTTAACACATGGGAAATAGAGGGGTCAAGGCTGATTTCAGCCCTGCAAGCAAACACACCTGCGTATTCCTGAGGCAGCATTGGCCGGCTTATAACTTTCTGAAAAGTTGTAATCCATTCCAGCTGGTCATCCTCTGTCTCACAGGCAAAGAGGAATTTCCGATCCGGGGTGACAATGGTTATCCCGTGCTGCCAGTGGTTTCCCTGCGTGGATGGCGGGAGCCCTTCCAGGACCTTGTAGCTGTTTTCCTTGCTCCCAATAAAAACTTCCCCCCTAGCAAAGGCATCCTAGGAGACAGCAGAGCGCTCAGGCAGGTGTAATGGTAAAGAGAAGCTCTCCGTCCCGGCCAGCCAGGACACAGCTCACCCTGCACCATCTAGAAGCCCCATCAGCAAAGTGCAGCAGCCAAACATTCAAAGTACCAGCCACCCCACAAAGCTCTGCTTCAGCTCCTCCCAGGGCACCCACAATGCAGGACCAACACCTGGGATCCCAAATCCAGATGCAGAAAAATCAGCAGCTGGTGCACAGGGTTTCCAAAGTGGTTTTGGTGAATATCTGTGCACAGAGCTACTGCACATTGATACCAGGCAGATCCACCTAGTAGTAATGTAGTAATGGCTCAGTGCCTGAACTTCTGCAGATTGCTATTATTATTATTATAATT
>NW_009934735.1:0-7553 GCF_000696875.1 Nestor notabilis
GTGCCCAGGGTGCGAAAGCCTCAGGCGGTGGCCCACCCACCATCGTGGCCTCTTCCTGGCTGCCCAGACGCGCAGCGTGCCTGGGGGACTGGAGGCCCCTTGGTGCATGGATGTCTCCGTCCCGCCAAACAGCTCATGGTTTAGGCAGGCGGGAGGTGGTGAGGAGGGACATGAAAACAGACAGACAGCTGGCCCTTCCTTAGGGAAGCCGTGAGCTGAGTGTGGAAGCTCCCTCCATCACGCAAGCACTGCGGTGGTCCCTGGTTGTTAAACCATGGCTGGGGAAAAAAAACCTCCACAAAATGCATAATTCCCAGAAGTGTTTTCCTTCCAGATCCCACAGTTAGTGCCAGACTCTGTCCAAAACCCACTGACAGGCCCACCAGCGGAACTGGTGCACGCTGGGGTGGCAATGTTGGCCTAACACTAAGAACCAAATTGACAGCAGCAATTAAAACTTCTCTGGCAGCGTTTACTCATTCATGCATCCAGACCGAGCTTTGACGGCCGTAAGAGCACTGCTTCTGTTTGCTTCTGCAAAGTTGTTTGGAAAGTCACAACTGTTTGTTACCAGGTTCTGTGTGAACGTTAAGAAGAATTTGTATGTGTTGGTGTGTGTCAGAGATGGGCTGTAGTCACAGGCTATTGTGGAACTCAGCGAGAATCCAGCCATCAGCACAGACCCGGGTGGTGTTTCCTGGCATACCTTTCCCTTCTCTCATCCTGATTTTTAAGACAAACTGTCCTCCTTCCAGGAGATTCCTTCAGACTGTGTGAATGAATTATTATGAAGTATTACTTCAGGGGAAGAGGGGGGAGATTAGAAGTGTTTTATTTCAACTTGTGTCAGGTGTTAAATATTTTTATCCAAGCACATGCGCATGCAATATGCACAAGAATTAGATAATGCTGAGGTTGTAACTCCTTTCGCTGCTAAACTTTCAGTTGCACAACAGGCAAGAAATGGAGAATTGAGGTCATGCAGATGCCTTCCATGGTTAAAACCCCTACCTACGAAGCAGGAAATTCTCTCACTGAACTTTAGTTTTGTCGTAGAGGCACAACACACCCACTCACAGACATAAGAAATCAAAAATCAAGGTAGTTCAGGGCAGTGATGGGAAGGCCACGATATGACCTTTTAAACCTTTCTCCTTGGTACTGACTTTAGTGGGGGTACTTACCAAGATAAGGTATAAAAGAACACTTTTACACTTGCACACTTCCTCCTTTTTGTCATTATTAGCTGCATTTCTGTCACTGAACCTCAGATGAGCCAGTGCTACTGAGTGTAACTGAAAGCTTTTTTTAAAGGAGAGGACTAACCTGTTGCTTCCATTAGGGACTTGGTAGAGCTGTAGTTGACCTTTTGTTCTGCCTTAAAGGAGGCCTGCAGTTAAGAGTAACTTTCTGATTTCTGGTACAATAGGATGGTCGGTATGCTTTTCAAGTGTTACTGTCTCTGTAAACCTGGATTTACACACATTTTTAATGACATTCTGTAATTATGATAACTAAGGTGCAAACTTTGTGAAAGTATTTTAGCCTGAGATATTTATACCAATTCAACCTTAAACATGGGTACATTGAGAGATGCATAATGATAAACTGCATCACTTGAAAGTGTTCCTATAGAACAATAAACTGTGTGGATATAAGCATTTTTACAACATTGTGTCCATGCTGTGGGGTTGTACTGAGTAAGGTCTTAGGTACTATAACTTCCATGTGTAAAGATGGTCTTAGGATTGTAAAGTCTTGCTCTTGCTTTTTGTTTAGAGACTTCCTGGATGACTGGAATATGCAACTGAAATAATTTTCAGTTCTTAATTCACAAGTTACTGAATCTTTAACAATTTAATTCTATAAATTGTTGCAGTAAATTGGTACCAGTAACAAAAACATTTTCTTCCTTGCTATGAATGCTTAACAACTGAATGGTAACAATCCTACTAACTTTCCGGCTGCCCTAAATCTTCCAAAGCCAGCAAGACCAAAGTACACACTGGATTTACCACCTTTGAAGTTGTTTTAAGTTGTTTTAAGTTGGTTTTACTTCAGTTTTGCTCTACATACATGCTTCATATAAACCAAACACACTCAGGAGTGTCTGACTTTTAAGAAATAGAGAAATTCCATCAGTATCTCTCTTGCATGTGAGGCCCCAGCATGGACATCATGGGACACAGGTGTCCACCTAATGCATGCCTGTCCCTGGATCTGTGGGAAGAGGGAGAACAATTACACAGGCTGCGCCTCAGGAGTTCTATGATTCTGCTTTTGGAGGATCTCCCTTGAGTATAGCATTCCCCTAAGGAATATGTTCTGTGGTCATGATGTAATATGGTGGGCTTCCCTCTAGCTTTAGGACTCAGCACACTAGGCCTTGGTCACTCTGCCAGCACCTTGTTAATACAAGCAGTTACGGAAAAAGCAGTGTCCTACAAAAGCACAACATCGAAACTGCAGCTTATTTTGTACCCAGGGCAAGCTACTGCTTTACTCCAGCCCTTGTCTACCCGGGCTGAAGTGGTGGCCAGGGCCTAGGCACGTGCAGGAGCATTGTGGTGGGGCTGTTCCTGACCTGTGTGTCATCAAGTGGGGAGGCATCCAGAGTCTTTGTCAAGCCAAATGGTAGATGCCAAATAAGAGCAGAGCTGAAGAAGCCAATAGCTGGCTTGACAAAGACTCTACCATCGAAATAGTGCCTAGACAGTTAATCTCTTCATCCTTCCTAAAGCCCTCTCTGAGAGATAAGTAGCAGAATAGAAGAAAATAAGGTGGGGACCAAAGGAGTCTCATATTAAATGGGTAAGTCAGAATACTAGTCACAGTCATGAGTCATCACATTTGTCCAGTGAATGACTCTATGAAAATCCAGCGTGGTCTGTCTGTGAGCAGAATTATATGTTTCAGATTGGCTCATCATTGTAATCTTTGACTAAATAACCCTGTGATCAGCTACTGTGCCAACCTCTCTTCATGTGCTCCTCAACAGAAATTGCACGGCATGGGATCTCTTTCAATATGTAAGCAGGTTTGTTTAATCTCAGTATTACTGAAAAAAAATAAAAGTTGGACTCTATAGTCATAGAACAAAATCGTAAAATAACATCCTTGAAATTACTGATTCTACTCATTAACTGGACAGAGAGGTGTTCAATGTAAGTATTTCAAATAAGATGAATGCAAACTTGGTAAATGATAGGAGGTTAGTATTATGCAGTTCAAGAATCCTCAGTCTTAAATTTGACTGCATGAAGACTGCATAAATTTGACTATTATTGATTCAGATCCAGGTTTCAAGCAGGCTGATGCAGGATATTTTAATCTAATCTATTGTAAAAGCCATACATCACTTCAGTAGTGACAATGTGCATATGTAGCAAAAGGTAGCAAATTCACTCATCATTCATTCAAAATCATTCATCAGTCATCATCTATTCTAAATATTGGTTAGCAATGAGAAATTCAGCATATTTTAGTGTCAGAAAATTACAGTAGTGTCAATAGTCTGTATCCTGTGCACTACAACTGTAAGAAAGAAAACACAGAACCAATCCTCTCAGAATGTAAGCTGGTTTCAGAGACTCTATTAGGAAATGAATAGTTGTTTCACAACATCATTTTATCATTTTGTAATCAGGCTACAGGCCAGTCATACATGGTCATCGCTGCAAAGTAGATGAGGTCAGAGTTCCTCCCCACTAGTATAAGGTTATCAGCTTAAATACCTTTAATAGCCTTTTCAGAGAGGGAAAAAATAGGTTATGATTAAAGTAAACTTCAAAGGAACGTATCTCTTTATTTCTGGTGTTCCATGGAAATTAAACATGCAATATCTGATAAAAGCAATGAGAACTGTATGTCTAAATCCTTTTAAACTGTGAAAAATAAGATGAAGATGGAATGCCTTTAGGTAGAATAACTCTGATGATATAAGAAACATCTCCGTGCTCCCCCCCCCAAGGGCTTTGTTGAGGGATAGGCCCTGCTGTATTGGTTGTTACTTAACCTTAGCAATAGGGGAAGCAGACTCTGGCCATGACTTACTGCCCTCAAGGATAGCAAGAGACCCAAAGATTATGCGTGCATCTGCAACTGTGAAATGCCTGGGTTAAGACTATTAAGGAATTACCAAAAAAACGTGACTGTACCAAAAATTTACTGACAACAGGGATTGATTCTTCACCTTTATTTGTGACTCCTGTGAAAACACCAAGTGTTGAATGTGTCTAGCAGCTGCAGAAAAGAACCTCCTAACCTTCTGCTCCAGAACTGCTTTCAAAGCATGTTGGAACACAACTGAGCCAGAATGAAAGATGAAAATATTTGTGAAAAATCATCTGTGTATCTCTTCCTTTTTACTGACTGAAATATGTTATTTATAAGTGAGTATGTTAGTAAAAACCAAGCATAGTACTTTACAGCCAGTGAAAGACAATAGACCAAATGTTACTGCTACCCACAGCTGGGGTGGATTGATAAAACCAGCATATTGTCTTTTCTCACATAATTTACGTCTAAATAAAGATATATGATCAAAAGAGTATATTGGCTCAGAAAGGTGGCAAAGAAAGGGCAAACGTTGAAAGAAAAGCTGTATTGCTAAGTTATAAAATACATAATCAGATAAACAAGATGTTTTTGCTGGGTGCTGCAAGATCTATGGTTTGTTTGCATTATGGAAATGAAGGACTTTCAAAACAGTGTTTGGAAAGAAAAGGGATGATACTATTCCCCAAAAATCTACTCAGTGCATTAAAATGAGTCAATGCTCACATATATATTACACTTTTCCCTTTTTACATGCTCCAGTCAACTGAAAGGTAGAGATTATTGATGTCACTTGACTGCACAACTCACTAGCAATCTCTCATTTACACAAATAGGTGCCTTTTTTCACATTTATCTTTTCAGTCATGTTCTTGACAATAATTACAGTTGAGAAGCTATCATGCCATTCAAAGTCCAAGGAAGTTCTTTCTGAAGAAATCCAGTGAAGTTTTCTCTGACTTCAACCAAACCCTGAGAGAACAAAGTGGCAACTTTGTGGGAAAAATGAAAAGAACAAAAAAGCAAGAAAGCAAGCGGCTAAACATACTCTACAGAAAAAAACCTCTCCCAATTGCATGGTAATACAGGTAACATTGATTACAACTTTGCTTTTGCATGGTTCCAAGTATATGATTTGGCTAAACATTAGTTATTCCAATGTAAACTTAGGTGTGAATTTAAAGTAGCAGTGCTCTAGTAAAATAATTTCATGTGTTCTACTTGTTCCAGAATAACAATGGTATATAGATCCATTTGGTAACGGATATAGCTGAATAGGTATTTGGGAATATCTGAATAGATATTCGGAGTATCTTTGTGTAAAGCAGTTGTTGGTGATTTCAAGACAGGAAGAAATAGGATAGGACAAGGAAAGAAATCTGTGATAAAGCAGGGAGCAAGTGAAAAGAAATAAAGAATTTGCAAACTGTGAGAAGATCTGAAGGAGCAGCTGGGGGGCTGCCCCAAGCCTGGGCTGACTCTGTCCTGCGGAAATCATTCTACCCTTGTAAAGCAAAGACACCAAGTGTTTTATAAGGTTTTATGTTCCCAACATAACTATTTTTAAAGTCCTGTGAATGAGAACTGCCATGAGTGAGAGCCAGTCTTCCTGGCTAGGGAACTCCGTTAATATGGCTGTTGGATGCAAGTCATCTCTCAAAAAGAAAGCAGCTTCTTTCTTGCTGCTTTGTGGCAAAACACACATCAACAACCCCACTGATTGTCATCAGTAATCCCATTCTTGTACCTTGAATCAAAGCTATACTTTCAGTGATGTGTTAAAAAAACCCACACAAATTATTGCAAAAATCAAACACAGCGTAAAAATACAATAAATATTCCCATGGAAGGAAGGCAACTTTTTTTTCTGATTTCTCAGAATTAAATTCCATTAATCCTCAACACCCACTTAATAGACATTAGCTGCTGCCATTAAAAAATGTTCTAGTTCCTGCTGTCTTTATTGTGAGCAGAATCAGAGCTTGGACTCATGGATTTCAAAGAACAGAGCTGGATTTGGAGGTGAAAACTAAATGAACTGCTCCTGTGTATCCTATGAACATGAAAACAGAGTGCAACCTTATTACTCAGTGAGGATCTGTTCACTGGAAAATCACCAAGGGAATAATGAGGGGGGAAGAACAAGAGGAGGAGGAAAAGGTGAGAAGAAAAGAGGAAGAGGGCAAGAGACAGCAAGAAGGAAGGGGGAATTTGCTTTTGATGTCACAATTCTATCAACTCATGTATTTTTCATAGGTACCAACTAGTGCTAAAATAAGGCTGTGCTGACAATGCAAGCACAAAAACAATCAGCCAAGTTCCCAAACACCACGATACTGGCTTAAAAATAATGAGATTTTAAATAATAAAGCTCAAAGCTTTTATTTCCCTTCTAATTTGTGAGGCTTTTGGGTTCAGATATCCAAGCTTTTCTCTTACACTTGGTATTTAGAAATGAAATTATTTTTAAGGAGACCTGAGGTTCCAATTTAATCACATCTGCTGAAGAGCTACAGCTTGAAAAAAAGCTCAGTGTTGTGAAATCTCACTGTAATCATAAGAGCTGGCAACACTCAGTGTCATAACCACAGCATACTGTACAGTTTTGATGCAAAACTAACTAAAAATTACTAAATGTTAGGTAGAAGTGCGTTAACTCAAGTTGTGTTTGTGCCCTTTGCTAGAAAGTAGTTAAAAACTGAAAGTGAAGCCAGCTGGCAACTGAAAATTAACTGGTGGGACTGAGGAGTTAACATGTTTTGTAGCGCAAGCTTTGTATTTTGTATACTAGAAGGAGCCAGCATTAACATTTCTCAGTGCTTTTGATTAAACCTGAGCACTTTTCAAACCGAGTAATTCATGGATTGGATGTAGACATTCTTTCAGGTTTTAGTCACGCATGCTACAGCAGTGCCGATCGTTGCCTTTACTTGCAGAAGTAAAGAAAACAACCCATGCACAGGTGCAGGAAGCAGCACGGCACCTTTATTTGCAGGAGCAGCACTTCAAGTTGTAAGCTTAAATTATTTAGACATCATCTTTCAGATACTATTCATATAATAGTTCTGTGGAGTTTCTACAATTATTTTATACTTTTTTTTTTTTTCATATAAGTGCTGGACCCTGCGATAGTGAACTATAATGGAAGTGGACATTCTGTGTTCTTATGTCTTCGAGCTGACTAGCACCATTAAGAACACGATTAAATTAACACCCCAGTTTTAATTTTTTATTACCAACGGCGCTGTAAATGCATTAGAGTGTTTAAAAAAAAAAAAAAAGAAAAAATGAGGGGTGAAAAATGAAAACCACGTAGTGATATTTTCGGTGAACAGGAAAAAAGTGTTAAAGGGCCCACGTACAACCCTTACGCTCATTTTAATTGTATATAACCTCACTTTCATCGAAATCTATCCGTGTGCCCTTGTGCGCTCTGACAGCACTACGCTCCTGGCTTTTGGGCTGTAACTGAGAGAAGCGTCTCTGGAATTGCACTG
>NW_009934736.1:0-313 GCF_000696875.1 Nestor notabilis
GACTGCTGTAGCTGAACCCAGGACAATATGGCAGTAAGTACAGTGGTTCTCTTAAGTAAATGGCAATGGTATGATTATAGTAAATCTGAGGAGAAATTCAAAAGTATTTTCTATCCTGACTTAGAAATAATGTCATCTGTCAAAACTGTGTGAGGAAGAGAATAAGAAAAATGAGATGGGTCAAAAAGAGGAGAAGAGAAAGAGAAAGCTAGGATAGGTTAGGATAGGAACAGCTAGGTTAGGATATTTATCTGTGCTTTAAAATACTTCCTTCAACTATCTGGGCTCAGCAGGAATTCAAACCTTTTTCTTC
>NW_009934736.1:344-14781 GCF_000696875.1 Nestor notabilis
CTTCCATATCACAAATGAATAACTCAAGCTCTTGGTCTTGTAGGTTCATACAGTTTCTAGTTTCATCCATATATTCTTTTCTGGAGCTGAGAAATCTTTTGCTAGGAAAGCGTTAAGGAAACCCACAACTACATCTCATTAATCTTCTGTTAGAAAATTTGACATTTTCCACCAAGAAGAGCAGAAAAATATGTGGAAAAGTACTAAATTATCCTTTTCTGTAAAATCAAATAAATGCAGGTACATTATCTTACAAGACAGGTAAAATAAATTGCAGCTTTTTTTTAATAAATATAGCGTATTGTTCTGCATGCTACTACTTATTCATTCACAACCTGAAAAACAAATTAGATTTTTTATAAAGGAATTTTAATTACGTGCTGTACTTGTATATTCAGTATTATCCTTTAAAATCACTGTATAGAGCAAAAAGTGCGAATATAATTTGCAAAATAAAATATTTGGTAAGATATCTATGGTTATGACTATCTTCAGAAGATGTCATAGAATATTTGGTACTGACAATATATGCAATTCAGTAAGAAAATGTCTTTAAAATGCTGATTACTAGTTAAAATTCTCTAGGGGCCTGATCCAAAGCATATTGGTATTAGCGGAAATATTCATACTGAGTTTTGCAGATATCAGATGGAATCAGACTCCAACACATTAAAAATTACCAGTGTAGAAGAGCTTTTTCTTTCTAAAAACACTGGAGGCAAATACATTAGTTCAAAACCAGTGGGATACCATTCTGAGCTAAATCTATAATTCTAAAGTAGAATATGTGCATGATCGGCCTGAACAGTGATTTAAAACAGTTTTGAGTTAGACTGGCACACTTAACTGACAAGACTTGGGATTATTCTGTGCTCTAAAAAAGCATTTAAATCTGCATGCTTCCTGTTTTTCTGAGGCTAGAGATCAATTTTGGGCATTTTAGCACAGTACATCACTTATTTCTGTTTCCGATTCTAAAAATTGCTTTGAAGTATATGCCAGAAGCAAAATTATTTCTGCCCATATATGAAAGAACTCATTCTCTGTGGGTTCCTCAAACGTGGAGTCAATTTCTGCTCAGGAAAAATACCATTTTTAAAAATAGAATAAAATGTAACTCCTAATTTCAAGTTTAGCATTTAGAAAACATTATGGGCTAAATTGTGGCACATAGTCACAAGCTCTTCTGACAGAGGTACATCAAAGATGATCTGTTTCATTTGGGGACAGTCATTTCTGGGAAATAAGAGAAAGAGGAGGAGGTTTTGTCCATTGCATGTTATGTCAATGAAGAAATTTACTTGAATCTTGCTGGATATATGGTTATTAGAAAAGCATGCGAGTGTTAGAGAAATTTGTTCTGTTCCCACTATTTTTGACCCTTTCTTAAGAGTGCAAGTTCATGCAAAATAATTTGAGCCTGTTACCTCCTTGCCTGGTATTCTCAGATGTGTAATGTACAACGTGTCAAAAGAAAAGAGGATTGGTTTATCTCTTCAGTCAGCATGAAAAGAGTTCAGGGAGAGTCGCTGTCTGCTGTTATTGAACAGCTGTCTTGCTAACTGATGTAAGGTCTTATGGAAAGCTTTCACACATACACAGAGCAGTACACAGTCTGGCCCTGTGTCGATTCAGAGCAATATAAAAATAGAAAATGTAGAATTATGTTGTATTTGAAAGAGACATGCAGTTCAGACCGTCACAGCTATAATCATGTTACTACTGTCTGGTTTTTGTTAACAAATTTCTGCAAAACTCTGAATTCCAAAGTATTACATTACAGTGAAGCATTATGTCATTATCTCTGTTGCTGAGACTCGGGGTCAATTATATCTCCCTATGTTAGTACATAAGAGTTTTCATATAAAGTGAAAGCAGAACATGTTATCACTGAGGATAGGATCTGTGAATCATGTTGCACACAGTTGTAGAGTTGCCCAGGATACCAAAAAGATTTAATCAGTGGCTGAAGTGGATCTTTGAAGCTGTTAATTTTGCCACCATCTATTCACAACCTTTCCAGATTTAGTGCAAATCCCACAATCCTTTCCTGACTTGAGGCTGGGAGGATGCATTTTCTTTTAGTGACCTATCATTGGAGATTTTGTCTGCATAAAACATTAGTGAATTTGGTTGCTGATACAAAATCTAAAGTACAGCTGAGAATAAACATATTAAATGTGGAAATTAATTTGACATTCTCTTCTAAAAATCAAAATTTCTGGAATAAGTAAACTGGATATACTGGTAAATGCTTTAGAATACCATGTATGAGAATGTGTTAGTAGGCTAGAAGATGCTTAGCCAAACTTTGAAAGGTGTTTGCATTGTTTAATATACATACGCAGTGTAATGTTTGCAAAATGGAAGTATGTAGAATATTCTTTTTTAAGATTATCTTCTGGTGATTTTGAACCTTTGTCTGGGCCCAGAAATGCACAGTAAATGTGAAAGCTCGTTTGGAAAGTGTGGTTAACAATAGAAATTTACCTTTCCAATGGGGTATTTACTAAATCTGTTTGAAGCTCAAAGCCTGAATAAGCAAAACAGACACAAAAGTTGTCCCAATTACAGTTGAAGTGTGATTCTGCATATTTTCTTTATAATTAGATAGCATATTGGAATTATAGAATTGTGATAAAGAAAGATTTGGTGAAAACTGTGCTGCCCTGATATTTTGCAAAGAGTTACTGAAAATAAGTTAAGTGTGAAGCATTTCCCAGATGGTAAAAATTCACTCCAAGGAATTTAAATTGATACTCAAAATGTTGCTGTGTTCTTTAAGCTCCTTTCACATCTTTAAAAAGAAAATTGCAATGTACTCTAATCACTGCCAATTGTAGTGTAATTTATTACAGGGAAGATTAAATGAACACAAAAATTGCAGGTGGAAATTTGATCTCTCCCTGCACTAAAATCTTGCAGTATAACATCCTCATCTTTCAAGTTTTGACCTATTTTTGCTATATTATCATGAAACTGAGCTTTCTTCAGGGAAATATCAGTAAAGCATCATGCCCTTATGAAACAACTGTCAGCATTTATTTAGTTACAGAGACATTTCCTTCAGCGTAAGCAAGATTTCTTGCAATCTCTTGACATAGTATTAGTTTCTAAAAAATATTTTCAATCAAAGGTTTCATTATTGTGTTTCAAGTATTTGAGTCAGTTTAGGATAACAATCTAATATAAATCTTTCTTCAGATTCCTTAACATTGCAGTAGTCTTACTGGTTTAAATTGGTTTGCTGTCTTAAATGCTGGATTTTTTTAATTTTTATTTTTCGATATTATGCTTATAATTTTGTTGTCCTCTAACATTTGATATGTGCTTTATGTAAACAGCATCAATGCAAGTAAAGTTTACTTGACTAAAGAACAGAAACATACAGATTTAATTTGGTATTATCAGCATAATAATCAGATCTAATTCATATAATAAATGGCACATTCTTAGTCAAATGTGACTTACATTGATAAAACAAACTTAAGTACCTCCAAAATAAAAATTTCTATAAACTCAAAGCAGAGAAATACTCTTCTAAGTTAAGAAAGTGCTTGTACATGCTCCTGCATAAACATTTTTTCACAGGATTTCCAACACAGAACTTAAATGATTTATGAAAAACAAAGAGCAAAAGGACTTCAGCTGTGACTGATCCTAATTCTCTCCTTGCTCATGCATCATTCAGAAGCAGATCACAGTTTCACCCATCTAGGTCACAATAGTTTGTCTATCTAAAATGCAAAGCAAGGGAAGTATATTGTTTAATTTCTATAGCAGAAAAATACGTGATGCTGCTCGTAAATCTGCTGAATAGTTTCCATTGTGTTCTTCAGAGATAGCTACCTGTTAGTGGCAGTTAAAACATGTTTCATGTTTGGATCAAAGCAGTTGCATGAATGACTATGCTTCTACTTATTAATATATTTCTGTACATTTTGCAAGGAGAATTACTGCATACATTTCCATGTACAGATAGTACAGCAATATAAGCCTTTCAGCTTGCGATACTGATAAATGAAGGTGCTGTTTAAAGAAGATTGCTCTGATTTTGCTTTTTTAAAGTTCATGATAAATACTAGAGGAAAACCTGAAAAATTGAGAGATTAATCCAATTCATTTTATAAAGCAACCAAAGATGAGGTTCTCAGAGTAAGCATATTTTAAAATAAAAAATAATAATGCACAAGCTTTAATTTCCATTTCTCTTAAAAGCCATAATAGGGATCCAGACTTCTCGAGCATTTATATTATAAGCAACACAGGTATATGCAACAGTAGATAAATATATCTGCCTGTAAATAAACTGTGACACACTGGTAGACTAATAACTGTTATCTCTTTAAAGAGACATAAGCTCAAAAACTCCATAAAATATGAAATACAGCCACTATACTAGATGACATATTTATTGTCAGATTTCTTATTAGTGGAAATCATACATACAAAACGAAGAATGTATCTTTAGCATGTAGCTGAGAAACTGGGTTAAATGCCTATTCTTAGAATTTTACATTTAAACTAAGATCTGAAAAGGAAAGCTGTTAGCAGCTTCTAATATTTGCCGCATTGCTATAATTTAGATTATTCTTCTGTGTTTGATATTTTGGAAATGATATATTCTAAGACATAGTTGCTGGGGATTAATCACTGTCTTCCTAACATCTTTATCACTGCTCTTCTCATCTTTAGATGGAACCCCTCTCTTTCTAAAACACAAGGCTTGACCATGCATCTACTATTTTTCTAATTCAATTCAATATGCTAAATTCTGAGCTCTTGGCTGTGAACCTGCATTGACTCTTCAATTGCTTGTATTATCTTTCTAGCTTAACATGCCCTGACTATATTTCCTTCTGTGTCAAATGATATTCATTTGCTCAAATTACATTCAGAGTATCTAAGAAGACTATGCTCTCTACTCTTTCAGATACAGCTATAGAATGATTGCTAAAATTAGAGTTAGCTTTATTGTAAATAGTACTTTTAAAATACTATGGGGGAAGTAATATTAACGCTACAGTTAATATTCCATTACTAATGCATATTTAAATAGTGCAAGCATAGATTACTGGCAATCTTTTTTGTGAGACGTTATCAGAGCCACATCAGCAAAGATGAAAGGTGGTACCAGGACTGTGCTATGACTACCTTGATTTAGTACAATAGTACTAGTGTTTAGATTGCAGTGATTTTATAAAGCCTATGCTTTGCTGCTCAGGACATCAGCTGGGTAATTCAGTTTAAGAAGAGCTTATGCGTTATGTCTTACTGACATAAAACTTCTTGTGAAATTAGTAAAAGAATGGCTTCCATAAATCTTTCATATATATCATAGAAATTAATCCAGAATATTTTAATGCTTTGCATATTACAAAGATGTTGCTAAATATCAGGGAGTATTTTTGTCTGAACAGTGAGTTTAAAATTCAGATTCCTTAATGGTTCAGGGTGTTTTGGAAATAATGTAAGGTGTCCCTATCAGTTCTTTTCCAATTTTGTTGGTGTAAAATACACATCAAAACCAGACAGTTTTTCTGATCTTATGTAAAAACGTTCTACTTCAAAAACTGGATACTGATTCTGAATTAAGTGGATTCCCATTCAGTGCAATTACTTTTCCCATGTTTCATTTCATTGCCATGGAGCTGGGTTGCCTAAGCAACCAGTAAAATACCAGGACCAGGATGTGGCTGGTGCTTTCCTCCTTGCTTCTAGCCTAAATGCAGTCAGTGCTGTGCAGAGCTCCCAGTCTTGAGTGCCCATGTAAGGAAAGCATTGCCCATCACACTTTACAAAGCATAAAGTGAATAAACTGCCCTGGATTAGACAAAACCTGTGTGTTTCATGGTGAGGGCTCTCCTAGGAAATATGAAGCTGGAGCTGTTGCACTGGATGAGGTCAGTTCTCATAGCTTTGTTCTCATAGGGGAAGTTATCAGGGAGAAAGCAAAAATACCAAGAAGTGGGGAGACACACAGAGAATATGCAAAACATAGAGATGTGCAGACAATCACAAACTCTTGTTAGAGCTTCATGTTCTCTGCATACATATCAAGTCTTGCCTAAAAGATCTGTAGCTCTGCAAAGCAGTGTTCCTGGGTAGGATATTTTCAGGGGTCCTGTTGGTGGTTTTCACATTTCAGCTATCGTGGATAAAGAGGCACCTAACTGCTCCTCCTTTGGGATTAAACAGAAAGTTAAGTATTAAACAAAACTTCAACAGTTTATTTTGCTGCAAATTGAAAATATCAAATTGTTTGAAGTAAGTCTCCTACCTCTGTTTAATCTACAGCAACATTTTGTTGGTAGATTATGTTGAAATACATGGAAAATCAGAAATAACCATGTCTTAACTTGTTCTTAAATATATTAATTAGATTAAATACTCTTCAAATCAGGTGCTGTAATATGGAAAACAGGAAAATGATATATTAAAAAGATTTGGGGTTTTTGAGTTTATACAATGAGAAAAGTTTAAATTCTTACTAGCATTGCCTTTCCTGGCTTTAAGTACTTGATATCTCACATTCATTTTTAAGCAATTTTTGTCATGCAATTTTACTTTTTTATTTGTTTATTAATATTTTCCATGGGGATGAAATATCATGTTGTTATGTATTTTCAGTAAAAATTGAGACAATGAGAAGGTATTTTAGGCAGATGCAGTGAAAGGAAAAATTAAAATTTTCATTCCTGGTTTTATTCCTTTTAGTGGTAAACAAAATAAAATGTGAATTTAGCATAAATAAATGGAGCATAACTTTCCTGCACATGTGGATAATGAACTCTGATGCTTTTAGCTCAGTTCTTTGAGTGCACAGTTCTGGTACCTGGAGGGAGAGATGATGGGTTTGAAGACTCCATTTTTCCTTTTGTCGTATTCCATAGGTAATGAACCATAACAGACTGTGGTGTAAAAGAGAGCATTTTACTGGCCCCAAAACATTCAAAAATTGACAGGGGCTCTCCACAAGTTTTCTTATGTAGCCAGGCTTCGTGTGAGTATGAAAAAGCCATGTGTCAGTTCAACATGTCTCTGCTACCAAAGAACTGTGTACAAAGGCAATTTATTATTTGAAAACAGCCTTTTTGCTGAAGTACCTGATGGTTTTGCTTTTTGCTTGTATGAACTGTCTCTTCTTTATGGGTATGTGTGGGGGTGTCTTCTAAAACAAAGCTGTACTGAAAATCCAAACCTGTGGTTATTTAAGTATCAGGAAAGACAGTCTTTATAGAGCCAGAAATTCATGTAACAGTTCCATATACAAATGGCTTTGCTCTCACACACAGAAGTTGAAGTTAACTGGTCAGCTCAAATGAATGAAGCTACACAGAAGCATGATTACGTATAAACCTGGTCTTTTTCAAGAAAAAATGTCAAAATACATTGCTTTTTCTTGGGGGAAAAAAAAATCCACAATTTAATTTTTTAAACCACCACTAATTAACATAAGAAAAGTCCAGCCTGTTTAATTGGTAATTGCCAGGATATAGAATTGACAGCAAAATTAGTGCTCTTAGTTGTTTGTCATATTATTAGCCCCTTCTACATTCAGACTGAACAAATCTGGTTTATGCTCCCGATTGCTAATGAGAAATATTAATACACTTACTGCAGGGGAAAACACTGACTAATCACTTGCAGACCCCATTGAAAAAAATCTCTACTCAAATGTAAATACCAAACCAAATTGGTTTTATGGCTTTATTTAGTTTTCAATATTTGAAAGCTTAATAAACTGCATTTAAACCACGTACAGGTAGGCATTCTATTTCTGAACAGTTTCATTTTACAGTTTGGTTTTGAAAGGCTTGTGTATCTTTACAATGTGACATAAGTATATGTAATAAATAAACAGAAAGCTTTGCATCCTGGAAAACTTTGCATATTAGCAGTGTGAACAGAATAGAAAAATGCAGCTTAATATAATACTAGGCTTCCAAAATAGTTAGATTGCAATATATCCATTGCTGAAAAATGCCAGAGAATTCTGGCAATTACAGTTGTGTATTACTAGGAAAAAGCGTGTTGCTTCTAAAAATACTTTGACAACCTATTTTATTTACTAGCTGTTCATTAAATACACAAAGTTTAATTGTAATAACAATTACTAGAACTAAAACATAAAAAAAGCCATAAATCAAATGTTTCTATTAAGTAGTACGGTCCTTAAATTTGTTCTGAGGCAATATCATATATTCACTTACTTCAGTAGGCATTGCACAAGGCCTCAAATGCTGAAGGTAATGGCAGTTTATCACCATTTCAGGTTTTCTCAGAAGCAGAACTATTGCTAAATAAAATCATTATTTTGTAGCCATTCATGCTATCTGTGAGAAATATGACACTCTGGAAATAATGAATATTATATTGAAAAATGAGAGATGTTAACACAGTATGGATTAGTCAAGAACTACTGTAACAGGTTCATGAATGTTAAGTATATCAGAGGGTCCTCTGGATCTTTCCACCCCAAGAATTCTGTGGGGATGACAGAGCAAATATCATCTGAAGTATTCTTGATCTCTCTTGCCAATTACTGCGGTGTAAACTCTGGTTTTTGTACTGTATGTCTTAAATTCTTTTGAGGAGCTGTTTTGAGACCTGTAGTTCATGGCATGTCTGCAGATGGTCTCTGAACTCTTCAGTACTGGTGTTCTGCAGAACCAGTGCCTGTTCTTAGAAAGGACTAGGTGCAGTGACCCTGTCCTGGATTTGTTTGTGCAGCCTCCAATTGTGGTATTCCTCCATCATGTCACATTATCTTCTTGGAACTGAAGTTAATGGATGGTAGTTAATACAAATGACATGTTTTGGTACAGTGTAAGCATCTTCTCTGTGAAGTTTTAGCCACTGTTGGGATAAGGAAAAATGAGTCTGGGAAACCCAGAAGATGAAGACCTGCAAATAAAAAGCCACCACTCTGAGTTAATGTAAATGTCCTTTTTCCCTCAACCCAAAGACAAACAGATGGTGCTTCATAAAGAAAGGGCTTGTAAGATAGTTTTGTAATCTTTAACACTAATGCTAGTAGTATAGCAGTATCTAGTTCTTAGACATGTATTTGTATTAATTATTTTTTTATACCATCTTACAAAGGTTAGTGTTGTCTCTATTTTGTGATATTTCTGTATTGTACAATGAACATGAGAAGATAAAATGAACAATTCAGGAACTAGAAGCAATTAATCTGTAGACCTATGTGAGGACTTCTTGGTCCTGAGAGGGCACTAAATAAACAAACGTTATATTGACAAACAAGACTGTATCTCAGACCTGAACTTCTGTTTTTCCATGGCACTGAACTGTGATACTAGGTTTACAACCACATTAAGAGTTAGATGAAGCACATTACACAGCTGTGCAGTATTGCTGCTTGATGTGCTTTCCTTGGTAGGGATGTCAGATAAGAAGTGTTAGAAAGCATAGAGATTGAGTCATTTTCTGGGAAGATGAAATGTGTAAGGAGAGAGGAGGAGGCAGATGATGTGGATTGGGATCATAATTTGGAGGGATGAGGGAAGACTGCACAGTACAGGGTTGATACTGAGTTGGGGAAGCTGGAGCTGTGCAATGCAGAGATTAAGAACAGTGTTTTAGATGGAAGCTTCACAGATGCATCGATAATATCTTGACTCTCATATATTTTAAGCTTAGGTCTCATAACAGAGGCAAGTATAAATTCTCAAGTGATGTGACTTTTCATATAGAATTAAATTCTTTAGGTCATTCAGTTGACCTTAACTTGTATCAGGCTCTAGGCAATAAGCTCGACTGCCTAGTTACCTGGACATGTGTATAAGGGATTCTAATGTCATAAGATAGCTTCTCCAAGATGTCTCTTCTAAATAAATACTGCTTTGTTTTTTAGAAAGCTGTCTTGTCAGTGCTCAGCTTTGTCATAGCTCATTAGTGAGCCAGCCACAGCTTCTGAAATAAGGTCATATCTGCTGACATAATTTCGGGATTTTCAGGAGGATGTGGTTTCCAGCATTAAAGCTGAATACAGTTTTTATTAGAAAAAAAATGATGATGCATAGAACTCTAAAAGCTAAATGGATTGCTGTGGGAAAGATCAGAAAAAGCCAGGCATTTAATTGAACTTGGCAATTGTGACAACATTGCAGGCTCCTCATACAGTTTTTCTATGTGTGGCCGCCACAAGCACAATAAATAAATTTTTAAATGAAAACTGTATTTCTAGCTTCCCTTGCAGTAAAAAATGCTTTCAAGGATTGTAGAGAGCCCGTTTGTCTTAAACAGACCTAAACAGTAGATTGTCTGACATACCAGTCTTCTCAGTTGTAAGAATACTAGGTACCATCTGCCTCTGATTTAAAACTGTTGTATCTTGCTGTTTAAAAAGTCATGTCTTGCAAAATAATATTTAATAATTTAATAATTTAAATCTTTTCAATTCATTCCAGTAGAGTTCAAACATAATCCTGAAACTTTACATTTTCTTTTGAAGTATATATGCCAAGAAGTAACACATTATTATAGCCAAAGGGCTTTAACAAAACATTCTCTATTTTTTCAGTTTACTATAGACATAATGACATTTTGTATACTCTGTAGTTAAATTTCTTTTCTCATATATTCAGTTCCTTTCATGTTACAAAAGACTTCTAAAAACATTAGCAGAGACGTACAAAAGCACAGTACAAGCATTTTTAAAGGACTTCTGAAAATTTCACGATTTATGGTGAAGTCTTTAAGTATCTGAAAAGATGCTGATAATACTTAGCTCATATATAATGGTGTTTTCATTTGCAGGTCTTAAAGCCCTTTAGAAGGATTGGTATTACTGCAGCCAAGGAAATTCAGGCAAACTAAATACTAAACTGATTTTCCAAAGTCACCTGGTAAACTGAAAAGGCTAGGAGTAACTCCTGAGTCACACGCAATATACCAGTTTTTACTTCAGACTACGGTGTTTTCTTCTGCATTCTGATTTGCTTTAGTTAGATAGTCTTCTGCTAAGAGAAACAGGTTGCTTTTAATAATTTGTAACATTGTTCTTGTAGATTTTTAGATAAAAAATAGAAAGCTTGGTATTTTTAAAAGTATCTTACATTCCTGTTACTACATAGGGGGGGTTATAAAGCTGTCTTGATTTGTACAGTGTACTGTGGTTACTGTTGTGAATGAATGCAGTGTGGTCACATCTCCTATCCCATTAAGTAGTTTTTGGTTCTGTTCCTTTCTGCTGACTTTTCATGTCACCTGTTTTCTCCCCTTATGACTCAGCTGCAATGTTAAATAGTAATGAGAGAATGTGATACAGGCAAACATATTCATTTGAAGTTACAATAAAGTGATTTTTGTAGATTTTCTGTAGGCATGCAGGTGTGCAGCCATTAAACAAGACGGTGTTGAAGTATTTATGCCTGCAGAGTTTGTTTCTAGTATATAAATACTTAGAGCAGAGGGATATTTTACAGAATTTCAATACATGCTCCTATTTACATCAAATTAGTTTTCATCCCTTTTGTTTTTTCCGTCATTTAGAGAGTCTTTCAGACAAGGCACAAATTGGACATTAAACTAAGTAATGAACACATTGTGTTTCATAAACAAGGTCTTTGTATTTTCTTTTGTATTCTGAAGGAGTTGTGTGAAACCTTATTTTCCCTTAGTGGAAGGGAAATTGCTACTTCAGGTAGCTCAGATTTTTCACTGGATACCACAACGTCCATTTGGAAGGGTCACTCTCTTAACAGGATGCTTTCCATGAGCAGCTGGTACGCAGTAACATTTAATATCATTACAGCTGTCTTCAAAGTGATTTTATGACTCAGCTTGCTCCAATTAGTCAGCATGTCAGGTCCCGGCCTGTGCATGTGGCCATCAGCTTGCTTTGATTAGTGACATAGTTTAGTGGTGGCCTTAGCAGTACTGGGGGAACAGTTGGACTTGATGATCTTAAAGGTCTTTTCCAACCTGGTTGATTCTATGATTCTATGATACCAAGACTTGAAGCTTAAATTATCTTCAATTATTCTCCCTTCATAATTCAAAAAATGTTTTCATCAGAAATAAATGACCTATATCTTAATCTTTTGATTCACATAATTCTTGATAATGTATAAAAGTCTAATAAATAATTGCTCTCTTTCAAGAAAATCGATTCCTCTCCAGTGGCATATGTAAAAATCAAGTTTTTTTCTAAGCATGTAAAATCTTTATTCAAGTGTTGCTTTGGTGTGTTTTGAATATTTTACTGTGAAAAAAAATCAAATGGACAACATCTTTATTCCAAAACAAAAAGACTTCATATTGGTGAATATAGTGTAATTATTCTTGTTGTTATTATTATTATACAGCTAATCTGTGTCATATGTGCAAAGACATCTTTCAAGAAAACACCTTTGCATTCCCAAATTCTCAAGCAAAAGCAGTTGTTACCTTGAAACATTTACAATTTGAGGACTTTGAAGTACTTCGACTGAAATTGTGGGAAGGGAATTGTTTTATAAGAAGATAGAGAGCTTCAAGCTCAAGACAGGATTATCAGAAGCAACTGCTTGGAGGCCACTGTAGTGAGTGATGCCTTTTATGCCAGTTATGTCATTGGAGTGGGATATGGGTGGAGTGGGATTGTTGGTGTCTCTAAGATCCCAGATGTCAATTAAGTGCTCTTGATACTGTTGCCAGTGCTACAGTAAAGGCTCTACACAGCAACTTTGTGTTAATGTTGATTAGTTGCATAAAGGGTATACATCTAGCACTCATGAGTGATGCTTTCAAATCAATCATAGAGTTTATACATTAAATTAAAAAAAAAGTCTGCCTACTTCACCAGTTTATTTTAAGAATATGTGGGAGCCTAATTGTATTAATATTCTTTGAAGTTGTAGAGGAAGGAGAACAGTAACAATCTCAGGCATAACACTTCCAAACTTTTCTATCCCTCTGTCACAAACATTGGGCCTGCATGTTGTCAGTGTTACCATTTTCTGAAGAATGCAGAAGATATGGGATACAATTTTGTAGCTCACCAAAAGGCTGAAAGGCATTGTGAAAATCATCCTTAGCTTTTGTAATACTCTTTAGAATGATACAACCCAATGACTGCTTTACCCGATTAAACTATTTTCTTTTTTCCCCTCTATACCCATCTGTCTCTTTGGTGTAACCTCCAAGAATGCTTTTGTAGTCTTATGAAGGTGTAGAATGAAACTTCACATTTTTAGGTTGTAGTTCACTCTTTAAAGTTAGCATAAGGAAAAGTAGATCTTGTAAGTGTCTACATGATTATCTTCCAATTTACAACATTTGTGATGCCAAAAAATAAGTCTATGTACTGATGGGGATGTGTGTTTAGTTTTGCACAGGCCACCTCCTTGCAAGAAAGACATGGGTTCAGGAAGTAGGCCAAAAATGCCTTCGGTATTGGGTTCCTTCACTTTGACGCCTTCTGTTCTCTTTTCAGACTGTTGCTTGGTTGATCTTTGCCTTATTTTTTCAGATATTATTGGAATTCTTGAAGGTCAAAGGCCCAGAGTGGTGACTTCTGCCTGGATTGGTCCAAAGATCAGCTATAATCGTGGTATTTGCTTTCAGCCATGCTGAAAGCTTGGGCTTTCAGCTTTTTACTACCTGAGCTTTGTACTATTTCTTTGGGTTTTGAATGTTTCTTTGTTTTCATATGGTTCTGAAGAGTTACAATGACTGAAGAGGAAGAAAGCGCTTAGGCCTGAAGATTTTGAGCTGAGACCCATGAATACAGTAATCTTTGTTCAGGTGTCAAGGCACAGGCTATATGTAAAATTGCACAGGAGAGGAGTAAGTGTATAAGGGCCAAGAAGATGTCTCTGATGACTTTCAAAAAAAATTCTGACTTCATGACTGAAGGTTATCTTATTGTTAAGATTTTCTTAACAATCAATTGTCTTTACAACCTGTTTTCAGGTCTGAAAAACATGGCTGGGCTTCCTGAATGTCATAACTAAAAGGATTATTGAGTGAATATCGAAAATGTTAAGAAAACTCACTGTTGACACAGTTAAATATCTAAGGAAGATGAAGCTTAATACAAAAAGACATCTGTCATGTAGTTACGGTAGCAAAGAGAAACAATCTATCATAAAATAACTAAAAAATATTTGGAGTTCTTCTATTATTTTTAGAGTCAATATATAGTTTTTCAAAGGTACTTCAGCTACTGTAAACTTATCATTGATTTATTCATAAGTTTTCCCACGATTGTGTTACTGACATTATTATGACTTACTCCAGAAATTGTCTTTGCCAAATCTATAGGTCTAATAGAGCAACAAAATCAAAAGTAATGCCAAAAATAATGTCATTATTATTTGTGTAAGAAAAGTTACAATTAAAACATGATGACCCAAGGAAAGGTACACAGTAAAATTAATAGTTCCATGCAATTCACTTCATAGAATCATAGAACCATAGAATCATAGAA
>NW_009934737.1:0-311 GCF_000696875.1 Nestor notabilis
GCTCCCAAATGTCCTAAATTGGGCTCTGGGCAGCCCAAATCCCTCCAAGATGCCGCAAATCCCACCAGGATTGATCCAAAATGGCCCAAATCCTGCTCTGGGCACCCCAGAGCTTCCCAAAATGCACCAAATTGCAGCAGGATTGATCCCAAATGCCCTAAATTGGGCTCTGGGCACCCCAAATTCCCCCGAATTCCATTGGAATGGCCTCAAAATGACCCCAATTTTGCTTTGGGGACTCCAAATCCCCCTGGATCCCCCCAAATTCAGCCTTTGGGACCCCAAATCCTCCCCACATTCCGCCCTTGCGG
>NW_009934737.1:373-1455 GCF_000696875.1 Nestor notabilis
CCCAAAATTCTGCCTTGGAGACCCCAAATCCCCCCAGATCCCCCCAAATTCTGCCTTGGAGACCCCAAATCCCCCCAGATCCCCCCAAATTCTGCCTTGGAGACCCCAAATTCATCCTTTGGGACCCCAAATCCCTCCAAATTCAGCCTTTGGGACCCCAAATCCCCCCAGATCCCCCCAAATTCTGCCTTGGGGAC
Source organism: Nestor notabilis (assembly GCF_000696875.1). Taxonomy (NCBI): domain Eukaryota; kingdom Metazoa; phylum Chordata; class Aves; order Psittaciformes; family Psittacidae; genus Nestor; species Nestor notabilis. Next base: position 571 of record NW_009934737.1, read on the forward strand.
CCCAAATCTTCCAGGCTCCCCCCAAGTTCTGCTTGGTTTTAGCAGCTGGGGCATGTTTTTAGTATGTTCTAAGTGCATCGAGGGGCATCTTAGCCCAGTCAGAGAGTATCAAAGCATGTTGGAGCATGTTCTAAGCATGTTCAGGTGTACTTTAGCATGTTTAAGGAGCATCAAAGCGTGGTTTAAACACATTTGGAGACACTGAGTCATGTTTGAACGCTGTTTAGGCATGTACAGACGTGTTCTAACTGTGTTATGTTACACTGGGGCACGTGCTAAGCAGGTTTAGGTGTGTCAAAGCATGTTTCAAGCACGCAGGGACGCATGGAGACATGTTTTAAGCATGTAGAGCTGGGTTTCAAGCACGCAGGGACGCATGGAGACATGTTTTAAGCATGTAGAGCTGTGTTTCAAGCACGCAGGGACGCATGGAGACATGTTTTAAGCATGTTGAGCTGTGTTTTAAGCACGCAGGGACACATGCAGACATGTTTTAAGCATGTAGAGCTGTGTTTCAAGCATGCAGGGACCCATGGAGACATGTTTTAAGCATGTTTAGGCATGTTTTAAGCATGCAGGGGCACATGGAGACGTGTTCTAAGCATGTAGAGCCGTGTTTTAAGCATGCAGGGGTGTATAGAGACATGTTTTAAGCATGTTGAAGTGCACAGAGCTGTGTTTTAAGCATGTTTAGGCGTGTTCTTGGCGTGTTCCCCTCCAGCCGTGGCTCAGTGACCCCGAGGACGCCCCTTTCCTCGACCCCGTCCTGCGCAAACGCGCCGTCAAAGTCAAACACGTCAAGCGCCGGGAGAAGAAGTCGGACAAGAAGGTTTGTACTGGTCTGTACTGGGCTATACTGGTCTATACTGGTTTATACTGGTCTAT
>NW_009934738.1:0-1695 GCF_000696875.1 Nestor notabilis
CCCAGCCCCTCCGCCCGGGGCTGCCGGGGTGTCGGTTTGGACCTCGATATAACAGAGCTCTCCTTGTTCCTGTGCCCGCAGATCTGACCTCCTTATTAACTACCAGCCGCCAAACTGGGGTTCATCTCCCCACCTTGCAGCCTTCCGCCGGCCAGTTCTTCGCGTCTCTAGACCCCATTAACGAGGCCTCGGCTATTCTCGGTCCCTTAAACACAAACCCAAGGAGCTCAGTTCAGCACCAGTTTCAAGACACTTTTCCAGGTACATCTCGTCCCTCGTTCACACCCCCTCCCGCGGCGCAGGGCCCTCCGCCCCGGAGCAGCCCAGGCGCTTTCCCCCGGAGGGAACGGGTGTTTAACAGCGAGGCTCAGATTTTGGGCGAAAGCCGGGCTGCGTGGGGGGGAGGAAGAGCCGATTAGGGCCTGACCCAAAGCACCGTCCCATTTAGAACGAAAGGAATAACCTGGGCTGAGAGAGAAGGGGTAGGGAGGGGGGAAAGGAAAACATTCTGGTCCCAAACCGCTCCACCCTTGCCCTAGGAAGCACACGCTGCCCGGACCCGGACCCAGCCGCGCCGGCCCGGGCCTTCCCCGCACCTCAGGCCAGCTGTTATTTTGATCGATTTAAGGCCCCCTTTCAGGCACCGACATTAATAACGCTGTCTCCTTCTCCTTCTCTCTTCCTGCTATTCTCCCCCTCCCATCAGGTCCGTACGCCGTTTTAACCAAGGACACGCTGCCCCAGACGTACAAGAGGAAACGCTCCTGGTCCAGGGCTGTTTTTTCCAACCTGCAGAGGAAAGGCTTAGAAAAACGGTTCGAAATCCAGAAATACGTCACCAAACCGGACAGAAAGCAACTGGCGGCGATGCTGGGGCTGACGGATGCTCAAGTAAGAACGGCCTCGGGTTTATTACAAACTCTCACTTCCAGTTTAGAGGGATACCGGGCGACGTGTGTGTGGGGGGTGGTGGTGTGTGTCTGCAAAGCGTTTTTCCCTTTCTTAATCCTTAGCGGGGTGAATGAGGAGCGGGACCTTGCCCTGAGCACCTTCTGCGTGCAGGTTCCGCGGTCTTCCGCGGCCCGGTGCGGAGCTTTTGCCTTTACTTTGGGCCACGGCCGAGGCAGATGATCATCAGTGTGTGCTATATTGAAGTGCAACTCGCTGTAGGAGGCAGTTTAGGTCAAAGGAAGTAGAAGCGAACACACTATTTTTAATGTGTGTCGTTTCCCCCCACCCCCCTCCCCGTTTTATTCTTTTTTTCTTTTTCGTTCTAAATCTTTCCCCACGTTGTGAAATCCTTAGTCCAGGGGAAGTGAAAAGTCTTCTTCAAACGGAATCATTAAACGCCACTCTGTAATGATTCCACTTTTGAGGGCCCGCAGCTCACAGAATTGTATAACGCTGTGGTTTCTTGAGCAAGAGTTGGTTTCCTGGAAGAAGAAGGAGAGAGAAAAGACAAAAACAAACAAACGAAAGAAAACCAACCCGAAACACCAACACGGAGGGGGGTGTTTGTTTTTTAAACACGCGAAGTAGAAGGCGATAAATATAAACTAAAGCCACCTCTGTCGCTCACGGGTGCGGGTAGAGAGGGTTGAGGCCGGCTCCTCCTTTTCTCCCCGCTCTGCCTGTCCTCGGTGGAAGGCGTCGGGGCCGGGTGGTGCGCGGAGCGGTGCGCGGAGCGCGGTGCGG
>NW_009934739.1:0-782 GCF_000696875.1 Nestor notabilis
CTACTGGACTGTTCTTATCTCAACCCATGGGTGCTACATTCTTCTGATTCTCTTCCCCATCCCTCCAGGAGCAGGGAAGGAAGAAGGGGGGAGTTAACAAAATGGTTATTTAATTAATTTCGATATGTCCTCCTCTCTTTTTCTCATTCTTTCCCTCTCTATATTCTTCAGTTTTGCTCTTTCTTCATACTTAGAAATTTTAACTTACAAAAGATACTTCAAAAGACTACATTTATTTTCATTTCATTTAACCAAAGGAAGCTGTTTCTGTTGTTTTGAAATCAGTATGTAATATCTTTAGGGAAATAGTTGCATTACAGATTGAAAACAAAGTGGCTTTTTTTTTTTTTTTTGCACTATCATTCCTTTTCTTCTTGTGGTACTGAAGATTCACTCCAGAGAATTTGCTAATTTTTAGTATTTTGCTCTTCACCAGACTCAAAGATCTCCAAAGATGACACCTATTACTTCAAATGGCACAACACCTCTGCACAGATTAAATAAGTTTAAAGGTAATGAGAACAAATTTACTGTGGCAGTGAAGTTCCTCTGAAATAACTCTGCAACCGTGTATTCATTTTTTTTAATAGACAGTATCGTTCTTATAAGAAAGGCCAGTATACAGTAAATCTGTTGGTAAATCTCGACAGTTTCTTACTTTAAAAAAAAATAAACAGGAAAAAATGTGCAACAAAGCTACACACAATATACAGGGAACGTGCAGAGGAAACTTAGGTTACTAAAAATAATCTATTAGAATCATAGAATCATAGAATAGTTAG
>NW_009934740.1:0-15363 GCF_000696875.1 Nestor notabilis
CAGAATGAGGAATTTTTATGTGGAGAATGAAGAAAAGTAGTGAGGAACACAGTTACATTTCAGATGATGCATTGAGAAACTAAACAAGTCACTCGCTAACAAAATACATCATTCCATTAGTCGTGCCTGCATTAAAAATGTCTGCATGTGCCAGAAAAAATACGCTGCTGTCACAGCTGGAAAAAAAAATCCTCTAGGAGAACAGGAGAGGCAGATTTTGGGGGGAGGCACAGGGGAAATTTAAGCATGTGTTTCATTTTGGTTTTACATGTCAACAAACATTGGGATTTAATAAAGGCAGAAACCTTAAATTCTGGCTGTCAGCCCTTTATTCTCCCTCTTTGGTCCCGTGTTGTTTTTGGAAGGTGGCTCTGCATAGCAGCACACTGCCTCCCCTTCTGCCCCAATTAAAAAGCAGCAGTTTTGCTTTTGGTCACCACAGGTGCTCCACCAGGCACCTGCAGAAGCAACCTCATGGTCACCATCGGCCACAGAGACCCAAGGCAAGAGGCTTCCCATCTCCAGCTTCCACCATCCTGCCAGATGCCTGCACAGCCTGGGCCCGGGAGCAGCCCCTACCACAGCACGGTCTCAAACAAAATGCATGTTTGGAGCTGTTTGGGCTTAGATCTGATAAATCACTTTATGTTATCAAGTATGACATATGCAATAAGAAATCTGCACCTGGGCATCTGGACCAGGCAACCCATGCAGCTAAGGACGTGCCAACAGTTAAACAGGGGAAATTTAGATTGGGTAGGGAAGAAGCTCTTCCCTGTGAGGGTGCTGAGGCGCTGGCACAGGGTGCCCAGAGAAGCTGTGGCTGCCCCATCCCCGGCAGTGTTCAAGGCCAGGTTGGACACAGGGGCTTGGAGCAACCTGCTCTAGTGGAAGGTGTCCCTGCCCGTGGCAGGGGGTTGGGACTGGATGAGCTTTAAGGTCCCCTTCAACTCAAACCATTCCATGATTCTGTGATTCTATGGCTGCAGCAAGCAGCAATATGCCCTGCTTGGCACCCACAGGGCTGAGAAGTAGTTTTCCCAAGTATCACAGAATGGTTTGGATTGGAAGTGAGCCTCTGTCTGCTGCTGTGCTCCAAACCAGGAGCAGACACAAACATGCCTGTATGAGGACTGTTTTCAACACCAACCTGCTGAGGGAGGAAGGGAGGGATTCAACTAACAGTGGCCCAGCCATGCCACTCTAATAGCTAATGACTGTGAAAGGGGCAGCCCTCCTGTCCCTTCACCTACCTGTTCAGACTGGCATTCTCAGAGGATGCAACACATATATCACATTACCACCCTTCACTGCAACACCACCAGGAAAACGGTTAGCACCAAATCTTTTCCTTCTGCAAAGTCATAAGCTCCAACCATTGCCATGGATCAGCAGTAACAGTCCCTGACCCTGCTAGTTAGGAGAGTGCATGGTGCATGAAGATGAAAGGACAATTTAACTCTTGAGACAGCAAAAAATAACTATCAAGGCATGCCATGGTGGAGAACACCATATACAGAGTGACCACGTATTCACGAGCACTGGAACACAACCCATCTCTTGGCTGGTAGCCCCAGCAACTCTCCACTACAAAACCCAACTTCTGATCCCACAGGCAGATGCCTGCTGAATATTCCTTGTTAACAATAATGGACAGGAAAGAGGCTCCATCTGTGTGGGTTGTCAGCATGACCCAGGCTCTGGCAGCCTGGATGTGGTCAACCAGTTACCACGGGAGCATTCAGAGTGCAGCTCAGCACAGAAACCATTTCATGATGGGCTCCTGCTCATGGGAGCCCCACACAGTAAGATATTTGGAGACCGCTGCTGGTAACAGAGCTTTTCAATTTCTGAAATTGCCAGTTTCATGTTAAAATTGATGAAAGAGAAAGAAAGTGCCTTGTACCATTCATGGATAGCACCAATTCCCAAAAGCACTGCTTCTTGACCCATACCTGACACCCCCCAGCATCATAACTTTACAAGGAAGGCTTTTATAGCCAGTCAGCTTTATCACAACAGTTCCCACACTGAAATCAACAGTAAAAAATTCCCCTCCCCCCAGATTTAAAGACCAGGATGTGATCACTCATGTGAGACTATTTAGTTTACATGGAACATTACACCTTCAAATCAAATCAAGTAACTTCCTTATTCCCATCCAAACATGTGTTTCTCTATGACCTTTATCTTTTGAAATGAGAGGGGAGTGGTTCTTTATTTCAAATTAGCAGCATGTGGCAGGTCAACACTTAATGTCTCTGCAAATATCTTTGTGCCCAGACACATAACTGGTATTCTATGGCCCCCAGACAATACATACACTTTGTGCCAGCTGCAGCTACACTTCCCTTCAGGATAATATTTCTCTGACACCACAGGCAGTGAAATGTACTTGCAGAACTGTGCATCTTCCATTGCTAGTTTTCGGTCCAGCAGCAGCACTGAGATTTAGTTTTCCTCTTCACACCCAGAGCTCATCCCTGTGAAGGATAGCAGAGCTGGCACTCAACAGCAGCACGCCACCATGCCAGCTTCACTGGGGGACAGAAGTGAAATGGGAATTCTGGCCATTGACTTCAGGAAGCATTATTCAAATCCGTCTATGCTAAGCAAAACACTTCCTGCACTACATTTGAAATGGTTTTCATTAAGAAAGCCATACTTAATAATGTAAGAGAGATATACAGATAACAAGAGTGGTCACTAAAAAGTGTGAGGTGCTGAGAAAAAAAGTCATGTCCAGATGGCAATGAGGAGAATATTAGAAAGGACACCCATTAGAGCCCATCAAAGCAAATAACTTTTAGAGAAATTGTAGAGAAAAATTATTTATCAAGCACTTAAACTACTTATCTGTCAAAAACCAAAATAGTTCCTTTCCATGCAGGGAACTTGAGGCATGGAATACAAATGGAAACATCAAAACTACAGTTAACTATTTTGTCTCTGACAGAAAAGGCGGTAAAAAAACCCAAACCAAACCACCCACGTTAAAATAATCAGGTGTTTTTCCACAACCCCAAAATGGTTCAAATTTAAACATGGGGGATTTAAGTTAGATATAAGGAAGAGATTCTTCCCTGTGAGGGTGCTGAGGCGCTGGCACAGGGTGCCCAGAGAAGCTGTGGCTGCCCCATCCCTGGCAGTGTTCAAGGCCAGCTTGGACACAGGGGCTTGGAGCAACCTGCTCTAGTGGAAGGTGTCCCTGCCCGTGGCAGGGGGTTGGAACTGGATGAGCTTTAAGACCCCTTCCAACCCAAACCATTCTATGGTTATATGCTTCCTTTCACTCCCCATAGTCACGGTTTTAGGTAAGCTAAATTGATACCAATTCCACCACACATCATCACTTCCACTGGTTAAACCAAGACTGCAATAGCCAGAGGAAAGCCGGGTATAATTCAGCACAAGCTGTCAAGGAAGCCCTGGTCCAAGTTCAGTGTCAGGCTGCAGCAGAGCAGCTGGGGTAGCAGATACACAGGAATCCATATACCCCAAGGCCCCAGGTACCACTCAATGCTGAAACAGCAGCCGAGTTATCAGAAGACAAAATATTTGCAGTAGCAGATGTCAAATGCACGTTTTGCCAAGGCACATCAGCGAGTCATATCCTTGTGCAGGGAGCTCATGGTGCAGCTGGACTTCAGATGTTAATTACAGTAAGTGCTGCTCTGCTGTTTTAAGCACAAGTCTGATTTATTCAACTGTTAACACTATCTCCTTGTAGCATCATTTCAAATGTATCTACTGTCAGTAAACCAAACGAACATCACTATGGAAGTGGCCCTGTCCAAATAAAATTCAATTTTGTAAATCACAAGCAGTATAAATGTATAGCATGAAATCTGGGAGTCTTCATATATTTGAAGACATTTGAAGAGCTTAAGACACTCCTCCCCCTCAAAGTTTCACATACGTATTTATATAAACAGAAAACATTAATGAAACTTCCCTTACGAAGCCTTCATTCAAAACCTTGCTATCTTCTTCCCTCAGCATTCCCCCAGGTGCTTTGGACAGAAAACACATTCAACGGTACCTCCTACCCAAACCCAACACTATGTACATCCTCTGTTTTAGGATCCAGGATGGAGAATGCTTTGCAGGAGCAAAGAGGTGCCTCTAAAACCAGTGTGCAATGCCCACTTTCGGCAGGATGAAACGCGTCTCAGCCTAGCACCAGCTCCAGCTCACAGGCCCCAAGCGGAGCATGCTGTACACATGGCAGCTCCATGGTGCCAGGTACCATGCAAACCCACGCAAAACCTGTGCAAAGAATTCCCTTTTTCTTCCCTACTTACACACCTCAACAGCATCCCAGTGATGGATGAATATCAGCATGATCTTAATCTGAAGTGTAACAAATCTACTCAGTTGCTGGAGGGAGGAAAGCAGCATGCTTGTGAAATTGAGACACATCTAAAGTTTACTGAGGTTCAGAGAGAACCAATAGGCAACGAAGGCCATTTTAGTGTCTTTCCACTCCTATTATTATTTAGTGTCTTTCCACTCCTATTTCCACTCCTTTCCACTCCAATATCTCCTATTCCAAGTGGTTTTAGACTGCTTTTTCCTCTGTCAGATAACCAGGTGTAAAGCCCTGAAGCACTACCCAGCCCCTGTCGCCAAACACATCACTCACTTCCTATGGCTGGCACTTCAGAAGTAAGTCTGGCAGCAGAGCTTGCAGAGAGCAACTAGATGGATCCACCATGGGTCTGAACCACGCACCTCCCCTTGAAGCAGGCTGCTCTCTCCTCTGGTATTTAAGGCCACGGGAATTTCATGTATGCGGGAGTTTGTGCCTCCACTATGAAGCATGCCAACCCATCCTGCCAACCCCATGGCACTGCCTCACTGGCACGGCTGAGCATGCAGTGCTCAGGAGAAGAAAAAAAGGCAAGACAACCAGTGAATCTCAGCCCAAATGTGTTTTTCATCAAAGCCAGGTAGCAGCTCAGAGCGTGGAGGAAGAGATCTAGACAGATAATTCCTACAAAAACATAAGTTACTCCCTAAAGCAGTAAAGGAGGCCCCAGACATTTTTGTATCTCCTCCAATCAATATTGTTTCTCATACTGCTTTTAGCATGATATATTTCAACAGCCTAAGAGAGTTCTTTTATGACCTAAAAAAGCTGCCTGAGCCTCCCAGAGCAATGAAAGATCCTTGTCTTCCCCTGGGACCAGCCAGCACTTCGCTGGAAGATGGGATGAGATATAGGAGGAGAGAAGAGATATGGGAGGAGGACATTATTGCCAAGAGCTTGACTCATGCACACAAGCACACAGCTCTCTTCTTATCCACTCACTGCCACCTGGACACAAAGACATCAGATGCCTTGTTTCGTGAAGGAAACTCACCCCAAACATAGAAGTTGGGCATCTGTAATACCTAGGACAGATGGCTTTGGAAGAGGCCATTCTCAACCACCAGTGATTTCCATTACTAGTTACAAGACTCCACTCCTCATCCCCCACCTAGTTTTCTAACCTTAACTGCTAAAAATGGAGCCATTTCCTAGCACCTAAGAGGTGGATGGCCCAAAGATGTTCACACATGTAAAAGCATTATTTCACAGAGTTTATGAGCCAGGAGAAACCCAAGTTTAACCCAAGAATTGCAATTCTTCTTTTTATAACGTCATCCATTGCTTCTGTATAAACACTGAAGTACTTCCAGCATTTTGCCATACGGGTCAGCGCTGTCCCCAGATCAGCTGTTTCATAGCTCTGCCAATCCCAACTAAAGAGAAGCTCAAAAAAAGAACATGTCCCTCATCAGGGGGATTGAGGGGGCATTCCTTATGACTTCCGTTGGTGTCCTGCTGCTGGGAAATGCAGTAACCCAAATGGCTGGTGCAACCACTAGATGTTAGACCATTCTTGGAAAACTTTTCGTTGGATTTCAGCTGACTCAAACCCTCTTTGACCAGAAACTGCTTCCCAGTATGGAAGGAAACACAGTATGTGTGGGGGAAATCAGCGGGTCAGCTTCGACAGCTCAATCCAGTCCCAAAGTACTTCACTAAAGTAGATGCCCTTGGCTTCAATGTTAATAAAACCTGCACTGCACCACTCTCACTCAGGAAGCCAAATCCCCAAATCCACCCAATTCTTTCAAGTAACATCTCAACAGCCCAAACACAGAAGGCCAAAGTGTTTCACCAGGGTTTGTCCCACTCCCAGAGACGACGACTGCACTGCAGCATCAAACACTTGATGTCTCATTGAAAGAAACCTGTACAAACCAGGAACAAGGTGCAGAACTTGTTTCTGAGGTGAGACTGTGCAACAAACACTGTTTACAGTCATCTCTTGCAGTTACGCACCTCAACGGACTGCACAGCTAAGTACCAGTGCCAGAACTATCCACATCCCAGAGTTCTGTGCAGACAAGGAACCTGGCAAATCCAGTCAAGACGTTCCACACCAGGGTGGTGGCTGCCAGCTGCTGGGAGTGACTCACAGGACAATGACACCATGCTTAGCTGCTTTAGAGCAAGAATGGGCTGTTTCCACACAACACTGATCTCACACACTGAAAATCTCACACACCATAACGTCCCACATGGTGCTAGGGACTGTGAGGGTGATCTCCTGCCATCTCTAGCACAAGCCAGTTTCCTCTTGCTGCTAAACACTGGATCCAAGCTTAAAGTGGAAAAGTAGTGGACTTAAAGTTCACCAAACTTTAAACAAGGCTGACTTTTGATCTGGCTCTGCTTAAGCTTCAAATTTAAAGTTAATCATTCATTTTACTTAAACAAACCTGCCTGCTCTTACACCAGTACGCTTTTAACAGACAAGTTTTACAGGTGTTCTTTTTTAATGGATGCCACCATAGTCTCACGGGAGCTGATCCTAAGTGACCCTTGACATTCCCTTTTTCCCCCTTCTCTAGCCAAAGGGATCCTTACCACCAGTGTACCTCACTGCTTTCCACAGTTTCCCACTGCAGCTTCTCAGGATGGAAGCTGGGCTGCTAGCACACCTTATTTTAGGCTTGCACAAGCATCTGAAGGTACACAGTCCCGGCCCTCTTCTGACAGGAGGCACACCATTTTATTTCCATCAGACCATCACACCAGTAGCCCCTGAGGCTAAACTGGCTGAGAATCCTCAAGCCCTGGGTAAGCAGATTAGAGTATCCCCTTGCGTGTAGAAGAAGCCATGACACTCCAGTATCAAAACAAGGAAAAATGACACAGAAGCCTAGCAAAGCCCTCTCATGCTAGTTTGGGATTATTAATTTGCATTTCATTGGGTTTTTTGTTTGTTTTCTTATTCCCTAGCACACAAGAATCAGGGCAATTCAGCCAAGGCCCTTCTGCTTCTTCTGAAATGTGTGTGTCTCTCTGATGGATATATAACAAATACATATATTTACCTACTAACATACCTGTTCCCACCTACTTTTGAATCAGGAAATAATGCATTCATGATACAGTATGAAATTGATATTGCTGAAATCAAAGTTTTTTCCTAAGCTGTTGCACACACATATAGGCCAGAGTTATAAAAGTTATTTCCCTTGACAACACACAAGTCATCTTCTCAGAATTTTTCTTCCTCTTTCTGAAGTATGAAGTAGAGAAATCACTGGTTGAAAAAAAATAATAAAATAAAATCATAGAATCACAGAACCACAGCATGTTTTGGGTTGGAAAGGACCTTAAAGCTCATCCACTTCCAACCCCCTGCCACGGGCAGGGACACCTTCTACTAGAGTAGGTTGCTCCAAGCCCCTGTGTCCAACCTGGCCTTGAACACTGCCAGGGATGGGGCAGCCACAGCTTCTCTGGGCACCCTGTGCCAGCGCCTCAGCACCCCCACAGGGAAGAACTTCTGCCTAAGAGCTCATCTCAATCTCCCCTCTGTTCAGTTTAAAGCCATTCCCCTTGTCCTGTTACCTTATGCTCTTGTCAAAAGCCCCTCTCCAGGTTTCTTGTAGCCCCTTTAGGCACTGGAGCTGCTCTAAGGTCTCCCCTTAAGGAGCCTTCTCTTCTCCAGGCTGCACCAGCCCAGCTCCCTCAGCCTGGCTCCAGAGCAGAGCTGCTCCAGACCTCGCAGTGTCTCCGTGGCCTCCTCTGGACTCACTCCAACAGCTCCATGTCCCTCTTGTGTTGTTGCCCCAGGCCTGGACACAGGACTGCAGGGGGAGTCTCACCAAAGCACAGTAGATAGGGAGAATCCCCTCCCTCGACCTGCTGCTGATGCTGATGGGGATGCAGCCCAGGCCATGGCTGGCATCAGTCTGATGAATATTTTCTGTAGTCAGCTAAGAACAACAATTTTCAATTATTTTTTCCCAAAGTACAGGGCTAAAAATTATAAGCCTACCCCAGTTTTCATGTGACTCTCACTTTGGGTTGCGTATAAAGCCTTATCTAGATCTCCAGAAGGCTTTATCTGCAACCAGCTCATACATGATGAAGAGCCGGTGCTTCAGAAATGAGCTCACTTGCAGCTAACCTCCCGCGCCCTTTTCGGGAGGTCTTTAATAGCTGACCAAATGCAGGAGCACTTTCAGAGATGGAGGCAGATTACAGCCCGGAGAGGTGATAACCCATTTGTGTGCGAGCAGGGAAGCAGAGCGGAAGTTTCCCACGCACTGGTGTGGAGGCACCAGCTCCCCTCAACCCTCTGACTTCACCGGGGTGCCGCTGCTGCAGGGGAGATGACAGCGAGTGCTCTGCACCGTCTGATCAAGCTCCCACACCGCAGCGCCGGTGGTTAGCGCTTGGTAAAACCGTTCCTCTGACGGCCACAGCACTTAAGAGCTATTTTAAGAGACAAAGGAAGCACAGCGCTGTGTGGGAGGAGGGCTGGAGGTGACATAAGTGCTACCTACCCATGAGGAACCAGGTGCCTTTGTACTGTGTCTGCTCATCCAGGACTCTCCTCTTCCTCCAGGGAAATCTTCCCTAACGCCCTTCTCACCCCATCCAGCACCGGCACCACACAAGGGGATGCCCTAATTTCTGTGGCCTTTCCCCACAGTGCAGAGGCAGGCAGCTGCCCTCCTGCCTTGGTGAGATCCATACACCTCCAGCCCTCCTCCCACCCTCCACAAACCTGTCTTGTTGGAAGTCCTTTCCCTATCTGTATTTTTGGTCAGCTTTTCTCCCACCTCTCCCAGATCCCCTGTGTGCAGTTCTGGGCTCATGTCCCCTGCTCACCAAGATGTTTCAGAGCTGATGCACAAGTCCCACAGGGTTCTTCAAGTGCGAAGCAATGTCTGAGGTAGCACAGGCTGAGAGAGCTGGGCTTGTTCAGCCTGGAGAAGAGAAGGCTCCAGGGAGACCTTAGAGCAGCTCCCAGTGCCTAAAGGGGCTACAAGGAATCTGGAGAGGGGCTCTGACAAGGGCCTATAGTGACAGGACAAGGGGGAATGGCTTTAAAGTGACAGAGGAGAGATTGAGATTAGACATGAGGAAGAAATTATTTACTATGAGTAAAGCATGTGTAAAACTGCAGCGTGAACAAACAGATGGGCTGGCACCACACTCCAGCATCAACTAGTCTGTTAATCTTACACTATGACTACATACGCATCATCCTATTATTGTTAAAAGGAACTGTACTTTAGTACATGGCCAAGGTTTTGCTGAACGAGCTCACTGTTCTGGACACCCATCTTGGAGAGCCCTTGCTAAACCTGCACATCACACACTTCCTTGTTCACGTCCTTGTCCTTCTCTCCTCTGCCTTCCACCATGTAGACCCAACACATCAGCAGTCCCTCTTCTCCAACAGCCAAGCACTGCTCAGCCACAAGCTAATTTCTACAGCTGCAGGGGTAGGAGGCTCCCATGCAGCTATGTGGAGCACTGGGGGGTGAAGGGAGGGTGTGTGCTTAATTTTGGATTTACTTCCCTATTTCAGATGTCCCCAAAGGCAGAAAGAGAAAAGGCCCTTTTCCATTTCAGATATTAACAGCACAGCTGCTGACAAGAGGGCTGGGCAGACTGAGAGGTACAGACATTGCAGACAAATACAGATGTTACAGCCCAAACTTTGCTGGTTCTCAAACACTTACCTCCCCCAGCAGCCTTTGCATATTTCAAGATAGGTCTAACCAGGCTGCCTAGTCTAAAACCGTATTTAGTAACAGGGTATTAGGTTTGGCTGTTCAACAGGAAGACTTCTGGGCTTGAAATTTTGTCTTTGCCCAAAAGGAAGGTAATTCTTCATTTCAGCATTACCAAAGCACATTAAGAGAAGTAATACCTGCACTAAAAGTGAACCTGTGTTGAGAAGCTGGGTTGGCCTTTGATTTCAGCTGTCCCAAAGGCTGGCATCCAACCAAGATCAGAATCATAGCAGCCAGTCAATGCTGCATATCTATACTTTGCACATGCACACAGCTGCTCTGTGCTCCCATGCCTACACAAGATCCTGCTATCCCACTAGCTCAGCTGAAGTCACACCCCAAGACATGTCTTTGTCCAGTGAGCAGAGGATTTCCAGAGGAATGAGGAAGAAAAACAAAACTAAAAATACACCCCAAAACAACCCAACAAAACCCCACAAATCCTCCCTTGTTTTAAAAATCAAAAAGCAAACCAACAAAAGCTTTACAGGGCAGAACTCCACGGCTGACCTGCTTTTGTGATCCTCTATTCCACAGCCAAATCCTATCTAACCAGAAGTCAAGCCATCTCCTGTTTAGTTCCATTCTTTCTCCGTTAGAAGAGAAGCTGCCAAAGACTCCCAAGACAATGTGCCATGGTATTTGTTTTACACTCACAGACCTCCAGCAGTGCATTGTGTGTCCTGCCAACATTCCTCAAGCTCCATAATGCTCTGTCTTGACATCCACAGAAGTTTTGGCTGCTCTTTGCCCTCTTTGGGGATGGAAATCCAGCAGCCCCAGGTAGGCAGGCTGCTGGAGCTCCACCACCCCAGCCCAAGTGTTTCAGTTTGCAATGCTAAAAGGTAATACAACACTGGGAGGGAGAAATGTTCCTTGGCCAGAAAGGAAGAAAGGGTGGTGCATTTTCCATATTAAAGATTCAGGTTTTAAGCAGAGAAGAGGAGATTAGCATGTTCTCAGCAGAGGAGGAAGTGGGGAGCAGCATCTGGCACTCTTGACGCCAGCAAGTTAAGGATTTAAAGAAGCAGCTATAAAAATGAGGCCCTCCCAAACTTTCTTTACACGTGAAAACAGGCAAAACCCCATGTTGTGGTTCAAGCCCAGCTGGTAACTCGGAACCACACAGCCGCTCGCTCACTCCCCCCTTTTTCCTCCCCCCACTCCCGGAGGGATGGGGAGGAGAATTGGAAGACACTAACTCCAATAGGTTGAGATAACAGCACTCCAGTAACTAAGGTATAATACAAACCACTGTTGCTACCAATAATAATGATAAGAGGAATAACAAGGCGAGAGGACACAACCACTCACCACCCGCCGACCGATACCCAGCCCGACTCGAGCAGCGATCTGGGCCTTCCGGGTAACTCCCCCCAGTTTATATACTGGGCATGACGTGCTGTGGTATGGAATAGCCCTTTGGCCAGTCTCTGTCAGGTGTCCTGTCTCTGCTTCCTCCCAGCTTCCCCTCCTCCCTGGCAGAGCATGAGACTGAGAAAGTCCTTGGTCGGAGTAAACATTACTTAGCAACAACTAAAAACATCGGTGTTATCAGCGTTGTTCCCCGGTTGAAAGTCAAAAACACAGCACTGTGCCAGCTACTAAGAAGGAGAAAAAATGGCTGCTGCAGCTGAACCCAGGACACCTCAATACTTATATTTGAAGTCACGTCTAAAAATGCCCCCTACCAAGTTAGCTTTCCATGCACAAGAGAAAAGGGGAGGTTCCCAGTATCACCACCTTCCCCAGTCACTGCAATGGCTCAAGCTGCCCAAGAGTCTTGATCTGCATGATCAAAATTTTATAGTGCACACTAATTGTATGCCAAAAGGTAGCAGCATTCACAGAGCTACTGGACTAACCAGGCCACAAGCTGAAGCACAGAGCTCTAGGAACACTTAAGATCCCAAGAGGCAGCTGCTAAAGGCTTACAGCACTGTGACAAGGGGCAGGATGCCATCGGGGAAGTGACAAAGGAAAATCAGTGGCACCATCAACAAAAGCACTTCAGACACGTTCAGCAGAGGTCATCTGTGAAAGCAGCCAGCTTGTTACTCTGACATAGCACCACCAGCAATATCCCCAGAGGGTTTCTGGGGAAAGCCCTGACTGAAACGAGACATGCATCTCTGCTGTATAACCAATACATAGCAACATCTACAAGGGCTCCCACAAGAAGCAGAATAAATGTTTTATTTTGCTTTAAAAGAGAAATACAGGATAGTTGCAAGGGGAGTGGCAGAGAGCCCTTCCCACTTTCTTTACTGTCCTCCCAACTCTGCATGTGACACAAGACAGCCCCAGTGCTAAAAGCAGAGCCTCTGAATGTATGCAACCGACCCCCTTACGTCAATAGCAGCCATGACCTTGCTGCAGGCATGTGAAAGGGAAAAGAAGAGCAGGGTAAAGAAGAGGTCATCACCTTCATCTCCAGGTTCCTTTGCTGTCCACAGTGGTTCTTGTTAAACTGGGCCAGGCAGAAGCAGAGTGCCAGGTAAAATCTGTAGTAGATACCACCATGGAGACTATTGCCATGCTCTATACACAATTCTTCATGCTCCCATCTTCCTTTTAAGTGAGTTCTCTAGCCTAGGAATGAAATTAAGGGGAAGATGTTAGACAACGACAACAGTCTGATCCAAAACCACTGAGCCAGGGACCACAACCACCAGCCAGCATCACACACCACATCAGCAGTGACATAGAAATGCCCAGAGCCCGCAGATGCTGCTATGCCCACATCACAGGCAATGGTGTCCTGGGTAAGACTAACAAACAACTGAGCCACCAGCACCTTTAAACACAAAACTGAGCCACCAGCACCTTTAAACACAACCTGTGTTCGACTAAAACAGCACACAGAGCCTTATTTTGAGGACAGAATTTGCTGGTGAAGACCTGCTGGCTGCAGAACTCCCCAGAGTCTAACAGCAGGAGCCAGGGTGAGCTGGTAACGCTGTGATCAGGATAGAAGAACACACCCTCAGCACTGGAGTTCTGGGTCACTAAGGAAATCTCAGCAATGCAGCCTGTATAAACACATGTGCAAAGCCCCTCTTGCAAATCCCTCTCCCACTGAACCATTAACAGCAAAGCCCACTGCCCATACGGGTTCAACAGAGCAGTGATGCTCTGCGCTTATCTGATGACCCTCGCTGGAAACACAAAAGAGCCTTTACAGAGTTTATTTTTCTAAACTCTCCCCTACTTCTAAAAGAAACGCGGTGTAACTGCAGCACGTGTCCTAAAATCATCTTAAATAAGATATTAATCACAAGACTGTTTAGCAAGTGAGAGCACATGGTCCGCTCAAAAAACGCTGCCTCCCATAATTATCCTGCCCTGGGCAAGTTTCCAGTGTATGTGCATGGCCTGGCATATGTTTCACTCCCGAGTCCAGCAGCCCAGCTCTCTGCTCCCAGCAGGGAACCCAAGCACTTGCAGCTTCAGGAGAGCTCATAATATGCTGATATCCCAAATTACTGCCAGTTTGAAGCATCCAAGGACTCTAACCCACTGCAGCACACTATGGCAGGGGAGGGAAAGCACTGGGAGAAAGGTCAGTGGGAAAAAGGCTTTACAAAGTTTGTATGATGAATAGGAAAAAAAAAAAAAAAAAAAAGAGGAAAAAAGGCTTTAAAAATTTTTAATGATGAAAAGGAAAAAAAAAAAAAAAAAAAGAGGTAAATAGCAAGAAGGGAGGAATATAGAAAAAAAAGAAGAGGGGTGCTGCTCAGTGCAAAGAGACACAGCATGCAGTGCCTCAGCATAGCACCGCTGCCGGCTGATGCAGGTTCTCACTGGGCGAGAACTACTGAAACTAAAATGACACTTGAGGGTTAAGTCAAAGGGAAAGAAAACATAAAGAGCTGTCTGCTAGACTGAAAAAAACCTTCTTCACTTCTCCTGGCCAGCAGCAGAACCTCCACCTTTGAGAGCCACCTCATCCAGCAACGGGTCAGCCACCACAGCAAGCAATTAGAGCAAGCCACCCTTGGGTAAGGAAATGCGGACAGGCAGACCACAGGGCAGCTGTACTGCAGTACAGAAAAGCCGGGTGAGCAATGGCGAGCCTGAGCCCCAGCACATTTACATGCCGGGCTAGGAGATCCCTGGCCAGCAAGCTCAGCAGAGCATCAGGGTCCCCTTGCTGCAGGCTGTGCTCACACCAGGCTTTGTGGCCTGCAGAAAGGGCATGTTTAAGTGAGAGAAATGATACAAACAGGAGAGAAAAGGGATGCAAAGGAACACAGGCAGTTGAGCAAGCCATGTGCACAAGAGTGATCAGCCTCCTGTGCCTTCTGGTCAAGCCTGAGTTCAACAAATTCACCAACGCAGCATTTCTACAGTGCAAGCATTTGCACCATCAAGAGTACTATCAGAGAGTTACTGGTAGAGAAGATGCCTTGGAAGATACCAAGGTTAAATAAGGACCCCGAACTACCCCTTCACTCACAACAATATTGTAAAAATGATCATTCATTCTTCTTCCTCCTCAGAGAGAGGATCTACATGGAAAGATGATGGAGGATGCTGAAGGTCTAGTACCAGCCCAGGTGAGTTTATCTGGCAGAAGGGAATTCATTAATAGCCTAGTAACATCTAGGCTCCAGCATGTCAGGTATGTGCACTCCCTGGCTGCAGGACCAGGAGGCAAGAGGAGGCAGGAGGCCCTCACCATCATTCAGCATCCCTCCTGCAGGCAGCCAGCAAACGCTTATGGCCTATTTTCTTTCAGAGGTGAGAAATGACTTCTCCTTCCCACCTCACCCAGCTGCAGCATAACCAACTGCCTGCTTTGGCAGAGGAAAGCATCCTGCCATCTAAACAGAAACACTATTTGTTTATTGCTTCATTGTTAAAACCAATTCATCCCAAAATTAGAAACCCTGCCACCACAACTCTTCTGCAGCACAATAGTCTAAACCCTGCCTGTTGGGTTAATTACAGTTAATAGGAAATCATTAAACCACTGCAGAGCAGCACCACCCCGGCGTGCCCGCAGGCCACGCGGCACAGCAGGGCTGGCACCGGGCGCAGCATGGCCGGGAGGGCGCTGATGCTGCTGCGGTGTCCCACTCAACTCTTCTGCAGCACAATAGTCTAAACCCTGCCTGTTGGGTTAATTACAGTTAATAGGAAATCATTAAACCACTGCAGAGCAGCACCACCCCGGCGTGCCCGCAGGCCACGCGGCACAGCAGGGCTGGCACCGGGCGCAGCATGGCCGGGAGGGCGCTGATGCTGCTGCGGTGTCCCACT
>NW_009934740.1:15387-15593 GCF_000696875.1 Nestor notabilis
ACCACCGGTGGAGACAGCTGCAGCCTCCGCTGGTGCCAGCCACGAGAGGGGATGTGAGGAACGAAGGAGCCTGGTCTGCCTGACGCAGGGGAGTGGGATGTGAAGTGAGACAAGGCCTCAGCTGAGAGCTGGAACGAGGCGCTGAGGAGCTTCAGACTGGAAATGCGCTTGGGCCACAATATCCCCTGCAGCGTTCCAGGCTTGGG
>NW_009934740.1:16014-17514 GCF_000696875.1 Nestor notabilis
CAGAGCACACGGACGCAGCCTGCCCCAGGGCAGGTTTTGGTGGAGCTGATGAACAATTCCTTGCCCAGAGGGTGCCCAGGCATTGGAACAGGCTGCCCAGGGCAGTGGTGGAGTCACCATCCCCAGACGTGTTCACAAACCGTGTAGACAAGGCACTTAGTGACATGGTTTAGTGGTGGCCTTGGCAGTGCTGGGGTAAAGGTTGGACCTCATGATCTTGAAGGTCTTTTCTAACCTCATTGGTTCTGTGGTTCTATGATTCTATGAAGATGCCTAAGGCAATGACCTGGAGGTGGGCTGGGAACAAGCTGGAGAAGAGGCAATGGCTGGAGCTATCACCTGCCTCTTGGGCCACGAACAGAGCCCATGGTTCCCCACGTCACTAGTGCCAACCAGCCAACAGATCCTCCCCACACAACCCATCCTCCCCACTGACGGTCCATGGAGAGGACAATGTTTCATTACCACTGTCTGCTGGTCCTTCAAGCAACAGAAGTCTGTGTGGTGGACCTAGAACCCAGCCCCTGGCAGAACAGCTCTCCCCTCTGCCCACACACCACAAAACACACTCAAAAAGGCATTACAGTCGTGTACATCGTTTTGTCGTAGCATACTTCCTTCACGCAGCAGCTGTGCTCACTGAATGAAAGCACCAAAGCAAGGTTCTACCTGTTCTGGATTTCTTTTCCACTGAAGTTTAAAAGAAAAATGGCGCAGTAACTAAGGCACAAAGGCCAAAGTGTCATGAGAGAGGCAAATCAAAGCTGCCAGGGAGAAGTGATGCCTGCCTTGCTTCTTTATTACTGCAGTGAAACCAAACATCTCAAAATAAACTTTTCACATCCTTTACTGCCAGTTCCTTGCACAAGGTCAGACCCGTGATCACGTCTGCACATGGGCTGAGTTCTCAGCACCGGAATTGCACTTCACAGATGTCAGAAATCATTCAGAGGAGTGAAGTCCTGGCAATCTCCCAGAAGAGCACCCAGAACTGGCTGGGTACCTTGTGCGTGCCTCAGGTCCCCACCTACAGAGATGATTTCCAACAAATGCATTGCAAACTACAGATGTTCAGGCATCTACGAGGAGCACCACAGAGAAGCACATCGGAGAACTTAATGTTTCTGTCCTTGGGGCAGGGTTTAAGTGCACACCTCAAGCACAGTCCCAGAGCAGCAAAAAGGTGTAATAAAAAAAAAAGCCAACCACAAACACACATCCATTTTGCACAATGAGCAAGGCAACACTGACTGAAGCAGCAGCTGTGAAACCATGCAATCAGAACCTGCAGTGCACACACAAGTCAAATTTGGACTGTATGAGCAACTTAAATGCTAGCCTGCCTTCTGAGAGCCTGGCTTTGCAACCCTTTAATACCACTATTGAGGCCCATGGTGACAGCTTAACAATTCTACAAGGACACGGTAATAGAATCATAGAATCACAGAACGGTTTGGGTTGGAAGGGACCTTAAAGCTCATCCAGTTCCAACCCCTGCCA
>NW_009934740.1:17545-17983 GCF_000696875.1 Nestor notabilis
TCTAGAGCAGGTTGTTCCAAGCCCCTGTGTCCAACCTGCCCTTAAACACTGCCAGGGATGGGGTTGTTACTTGATAAGCCTACCATTACTACAGTGTAAACCATTGCATTTAAACATAATTTTTTTACATGATTGATGCTACTAGAATACCACCTCTGCTACAAAATTGAACTGTCTTATAAATAAATTATAATGAAAAAATAAAATAAAAGACAGAAACATAGTCTGAGCTACAGAAATTCCGTGAGTTGCATTCATGTCATGAGTTGCATTCATGTCATGAGCTGCATTCATGTCAAGGGACATAGCTTTGCTTGGTTTTGACACCTTCAGATTAATAAGCACCTCCCATACGAAGACAGGCTAAGAAAATTGGGGCTGTTCAGCCTGGAGAAGAGAAGCTGCGTGGAGCCCTCGGAGCAGCTTTCAAGTCTCTGA
>NW_009934740.1:18114-20121 GCF_000696875.1 Nestor notabilis
GCCTGGGCACAGGTTGCGCAGAGAAGCTGTGGCTGCCCCATCCTTGGCTTCCAAAGTGTTGTCTGCATGGAGACAGATGGGAAAAATCATGCCAAATCAATGGCAGGCATGAATTTTGAAAGTATGAGTTCATATGCACTAATGACCTTGGTACACCCTCTCATCTGTAGCTACAGTAAGCTTAAGTTTCCTTCATTTCCATTCATTTCCAGCATGAACTAAACTAAGTTTAGTTGAGTGTCCACACTGAAACTTTACACCTCTTCTGACATCAAACTTTAAGACTAATCCTTAAATAACCTTTCTGAATTTTTCTCCTTGGACTGCAAGTATATGATCATCTAATCAAACAAGCCGTGAATATCTAATTACATATTTATCCGATTGCACTCCCTTAACAATAATGAAAACTTGTCTACCCGAGAACACGCAGTTCATTGAAATGCATCAGTGATGTGATGCGATTTACAAAGTGATAAGCTTCCAAAACTGAGAGCAGAAAGGCAGAAGGCAGCTTCAGCACACTTGAAAATTAGCTTGATTTTAGCCCCAGGTGCAGGCTTGAAGGAGTTCCCCCCGGTTTTTAAACACGCACCTTTAACCACATTTGAAATTGCTGAGCTGCATCCACAGGAGCTAAACTATTGCTAGTCCACACCCACACTGCATTGTAAATGAACAAAAGAGCAGACAGCAAGCAGAGGCTGCTCTGAAGAAAATGAGATTCCTTCCATGCAGCTCTCCCATCTCTCTACACTTTTCAGATCCCTCTTAAAAGCAGGCAGCCTTGCTGTCAGCTTGGCAGTCAGCACAGCAGTGGTCCATGCACCGCTCAGTGCCAAGCGTCCATCACCTTTTCAGGCTCCTCAGTCCACAGGTAAGCTGCTCATATTGCCAGATTCAAGACTGCTGCTCTTTCAACACCTGTAAAATTAAATTTGAAGAGCCTGAAAATGCCAATGATTCCACTTCGTATCACGAGCAGAGAGCCTAACCCAGCACACAAGTCATTCTCTAACTAAAGCATCCATCCAGCATTGCTGTTCCTCCTTTTCCAGATGGACACTCTTACTTCTCTCAAAATACACTTTTCATGTTACAGGCACAAGCAACATTTATTTCTATCATCGATTCCATTTTTGCCCTTGAGAATCCCCCAACTCCAGTACTAAAACACATCCTTGGGATTATTGCCTTCATCTCTGCTCCCAATTCCTTCAGCCTGAATCCCATCTCTGTGACACTAAAACTTGCCCCTGCAGCATTTGTTGGAGGTAACTCATAGCATGTCACTTACTGGAGAGGAGAGGAGGTTCCCCTCCACAATGTGCTTCATTCAGAGAGCTGCAAGGCAGCTTCCGAAGCAGAGTTACAGACTCCATAAAATGTATGCTATCCAGCTCTGGAAGGAATTTGTTAAGGCACAACCAGTTGTTCTTTCATGATCTTCCCAGGAAAGCTCCACTCTTTCATGGACATAAGCATTTGTGAACAGTGAATTTTAAGATTGCAAGAACAGCTGTCAACAGGAAACAAACTTCAAATTCACAGACACAGTTACCTGGATGAGAGCAAAATCCATCCAGCACTTTCCAGACTTTTATAAAACATGTGCAGTACTTCAGCCAGACTTGCCTGTGAAAAATCAGCCTAGGGGAGCCAGAAAACTTCTCCACCTCTGCTCTATTTCTTGTAAAGGACCTCACTTACAAAGTGCCCAATGCCCCACGATTCTTTACACTGAATCTCTGCGGGAGGAATAAGGGACGGGTGGAGTATTGATATAAATGCTTATTAAATGTAAACAGAACAAAAAATATATAGTTTGAACCCAACAATTATAACCTTGTACATCCAAATCTCTGATTTCCTTAAGACCTCTTGCAAGCACAAAGGATGGCAGGATTACAGTTGGGTCATAGGGACAATCAAGAAATAGCACAGTGATTATCCATCCCTGGAGCAAAGTAAAATCTTTGTTATGCAGAACTATACCTCGAGGGAAAG
>NW_009934740.1:20152-25042 GCF_000696875.1 Nestor notabilis
ACAAAGAAAACCCAACCAAATAAACAAACACAACATCCCAATCTAGCTAACAAAGGATGGCGCTTAAATTCTCATTCTTGCTGGGCAATGCCACTCAGAGCATGAAGACTTTTTATTGTCTTAAAATACAAACTGATTACTTGCAAGATGCCCTGTTCAGAAGGCTCAGGGAGCTGTACCCCACCCCTCTGCTTGCAGCATTTCCTGAGCATTCTACCTTCCAAATCTATAAAACTCCCCAAAACCTCATTACTCCAGTATTGTGAGTTAAACGTTATTCCAAGATAAAAAGCAGCTCCTTGAGATTAGTCATCTGCAGGGGGAAACCGTGACTGTGAATCTCTTTCAGTTCCCAGGAGATCCATTTAAGAAAGTAGCTATCATTGCTACAAGATTGCCGTGACAATTTCTATTGTCATCCCATCCCGCTGAGTGCCAGCACACTCTCCCCACAGACCAGGGATTCCTTTGGCACACACACAAGGTATTTGCAGAGAATCCAGGGAACAGAGTCAGGCTGATTTGAACCCCTCTGATTTTCTAATCAGTAAACGCTGTGTTACAAAGACACAGAGGGCAAGCCATGATTCATATTAAAATAATCACTGCTGTCAACAACTTCCATTTTTTCTGTAAAATTTTATGGCTGAAAATGCAGGCTGCTTCATCCATCGTAAGAGTGAATGGGTGCAATATTTATAAGAGCAGTGTTAGGTTGCTTCCAGTTTCTCTCACCCCCAGGAATCCCAAGCACAAGCCTGGGCTCCATTACAAACACCCCTGTCAGTACCATGGGAGCTGCTGAACAGACATGCAACATACAGACAGACAGACTGGCATCCCGTGCAGGACACATTTAGGTTCTCACCTTCCCCCAGCAACATGGAGGTAAATACCAGCAAGCAGCTTCATTCGGTTAATTTTCAGTAGCTGCCAGTTCCCAGAGGAAACACACATCAGAAACACAGAGAAATGTTAGCACAGTCTGGCAAAGAGCTCTCTTCTTCTGCCTGTACAGCCCTGGTGTTCCCAGGCAAAGGCATCTGGGTCGCAGGAGTAAATGTGAAAAAGCGGAGGCCTCCCTGCCCTTCAGCATCCTGTTGGGAAAAGTGGGGCTATTCTGTGCACTGTTTCTATTTAAAACAAAGATCTCACAAACAGACCTTTCTGGAGCTATTAGAAGAAGCCAGATGCTGTGCTGCAGCTTTCTGTGCAACCTTTGTTTGAGAACAGAGGTTGTGGTAACTTGTGAGCAACAGATCACAAGCAAATATTTAAGATCATCCGATGACTTGCTGGCAGAGCTGCAAGTTCAGAGACATCCTAAGCCAAGGACCCAAAGCAGAAACTCAGCTGGCAGCTTCCAAACACTGCTGAGGGACTGGCAAACCCAAGTTAGGCACATGCACCACTTCGGACCTGCTGAGACAAACAACTAGAGGACAGACCTCCTACCTTGTGCAGAAGTGCTCAATCACACATCCCTGTTAGTAGTTTCACAGATGAGCTGCTAGTAACTCATAGAATCACATTAGGCTTCACATCCTAGGACTGGCAGGTGAACATGCTGCCATACACACACTCCACCTGAAAAGTCCTTCACCAACCCCAACACCAGTGAACACACGAGGATGCATATGTGCAGTCTATTGGTACATGCTGGGAAGCACACATCCAGTTCTCATTGCTTCCCAGCATCCTTCAAACTAAAGGATCAATCTTTCAGAGCTGGTATCATAACAACGGGTAGGAATGGGCTTAAGTGCTGCCTTAAAACAGCTAAGTCACTGCTCCACAGAACGAGTTCTGGACCCATCATTCACCTTGTTATTCTGGGAATCAGAAGGAAAACAAGTGGAACATGGAGACCTGCACTCGCATTGGTACCAGCAGTGAACCTCAGGGAGGGATTTTACAGAGGAAGCTTTGGGTTCACATCTCACTAAAGGCTGAACTGCAGTGTGTATTTCAGGAAGGCAATAAACCTTGATTTTTACCTATAAGCAAGTGGCTCAAATATATTTTTTCTAAGGTTTTTACTCACAAGTGATTAGAGCATCTGATAACAATGACTCCTGCTGGCTAAACACCTAAAAGCACTTTATCCTGAAAGCATATAATTTCATCTTCTAGATTCTCAATCAGCACAATTATAATTAAAAGAACACTCAAAGTAGCCACTTATATTTCACACTTCCTAGACAAGTTACCAGTCAAGCAGCGTAGACTTCAAATACATCTGAAGTCACTGGGAATTTTAGTCATCTCTACATAATCTCAATGAAAACGTTTTCTAAATAGAAAGATCTCAAGCAGTTGGGCCACCTTACATTCAGCAACAAAACCTGTCCTCAGCAAAGCAGTTATAGGGAGAGCTATAATATGTAGGTCAGCAATCTAAGAAGGGCTATGGTTAAGACATAGTATCAGATTGATTCATAATGCTCTTTGATTGCTAATCCTCTGCAGAATTGTGATTTACATCACTCCAGCAAAATCCACGGGCTATGCAATAGGTCCCTGCATTTCGTAAGAGATCATCAAAACAATTCTGTCAGACCTTTCATCGTGCTCTTTGTAGATGCTGAGTTGAGAACAGGAAAATGACATTTTCACCGAGGGCTGTGCACACTGCCGGGACTCTCCCGTGGAAAGGGAGCGGGACCATGACTTCACTGCATCATTTCTGCCCTTTCAAAAGTTGCCCATGCAACAGATCAAGCGGGTGAGGAGAAGCACAGGAGCTGGAAGAGCTTAAGTCGGAACATCTCCTCTGCACCAGCCAGCCTGAGAATAAAGAACAGGACAACCTGACATGGATCTCAGACGGCACCCATTATTATCCTCCACTTCTTCCAGCCTGGAGCAACGCAGGAGCAGGGACAGACATATGTTTCCCAAGCATCTGGGGTTAAGATGCCCACAGAGGTTGTGTCATGCCTGCACTACCTTTGGTAGAGGGATGCCTCAGTGAGCTGGCTGTCCTCTGACAGAGGCGCTCCGGGAAATAAGCCTCTAAGTATACAGTAATCTGCTTCTGCAGCCAAGTTCCTTTTGCACCAGTCTCAAGGACAGAGTTAAAGCTGTGAAACATTCTTGGCTTCATCTGCTTTGCCATTCATCAGGCCATCTCTGGCCACTTCATACTGCCACTTCTAATTCCCACCATGCATTTCCAGCTCCTGCAGCAGAGGACTCTGCCAGCGATCGCTTCAGATTATGATTATACTTGTCTTTTTTGTCCAGAAAACTAGGTCTCAGTGAACTATGATGCACTTCCACTTCCAGAGTTTGGTTTTAACTCAGTTACAGTGTATCTGAAAGCAAACAGTAGCCACCAGAGCAAGCACCCTGCTTACCAAAGCCTCCTCAACCAATATTTGTTTGCACAGGACTTAGGTAGACATGATCATGTATTCCTCCTGTTTTGGGGAATTTAGCCTCATATAGGCTGCCAGCAAGAGACACATGCACACACAGCACCACTGATAATGTATCAGCTCACTGCATGAGATGTCTAACCTCTGTTTGCAGGACAACCACTGCTTTTGCCAGAGGCACACCTTTAAGCAGTGAACCCCTCGATATACCTACAAAGTTGCCACAAAGTCACCACTGCTGTGTTATGAATGCAGCCCAATACTGAGCTCCTTGCACAGTATTTTGCCTACCTAAGGGAAGTGACCGTAAAATGAAGGAAAGCAAGCCAGTGGATAGATTTATCTAGAGCTGCAGCCCTGCACGGCTGTCCTGTTGCCAGCACCAGAGAGCAGCACTATCACCTCCAGCAGCAAACTGATGTATCAGCTAAGCCAGAAGAGAATGGGTGATGTGCGTAAATTCAGCACCCGCATCACCTCCAAAGCAGCAGTGTATGCAGAAGCAAGGAGATCAGCTGCCCAGAACAGAGGAGACCTAGAGAGGGGCTGCCTGCCCTTGGAGGTCCCCATGCCTGCTGGCTTCAGCCCCCCAACCCATACCCTCCAAGAGCAAGAGCTGCAGCTCATAGGAAAAGGTTGTCTCATTAGACACTCTTGGCCTCTGTCCCAGGGGCCTTCTGGGGAAGGTTTTTCCTGGAAATATTCTTCCTCCTGGGAAACATTCAGCATCACTCATGTCTATATGAACTCGTCAGCTACTCAGAGCTTCGCTTAAACCTTCCACGACACAATGACCCAGGCAAAAGGGCACAGTTATGAAATTACAAGGGATGTGTGCTTGTTACATTACCTTGTCCTGGACCCCAGTAGATGGGGACAATAATCCAAGATGCAAGACCAAGGTCAATAATCAGGCTTTTTAGCAAAAACTGAGGACAGAAAGCTGCTTCCTTTGTACCCACTTCAGATAAGTCTGCCACATGCTGCTGGGGTCTCCTTTCACTGCTTCCCCATGCTCCCACATAGAATAGTTTGGGTTGGAAGGGATATTTAAGGTTAGCCCAGCTCAGACGAATTATTCCCCAATCCTTCATGTAAGGAGTGTTACAAAATCCCAATAGGTTAGCTACCAACCTTTTAGGCAGTCTGGTGAGTGTGCCACTAAGGAAGGAGTCACACATTGCAATTCACTCCTCACACATTAATAGGCAGCTCTGGTTTCTCACTCCCTCACAGCCAAGAAAATCTCCTGCTACATCCAGCTGCCCCGCGATGGCACCTTTTCCCTCTTGGATATTTTTGTTTTGACACTGTCAGTGATCAGATCCAGTTGCAGCAAGCAGTTATGGGAACAGCATGGACAGCAGCAATTTCCATTCTCTTACCTCCCCGATTTGCAGGGGGGGCTCGTAAACACAGCAACGGAGATCTGCCCCCAAAGAAAACACTCTGCACAGCACCACAGAAAACACCTTCAATGGCATCTTAACTCTCTGCAGTCGGACCTGCC
>NW_009934740.1:25077-25354 GCF_000696875.1 Nestor notabilis
CCCCTTGCAATGCCTTCTAACCCCCCGGCGGCCGCCCCTGCCGTGAGCTAACTGAAAACGGATCCAGCTACTTCTACAATTACTTACAGCCCGTATTCCTCGCTACAACCCGTAGCACCGTGCGGACCCAAAGATCGGTTAAATTCAGATGAGAATAAGCACAAACGCGAGGAGTGGGAGGGGCTGGAAGCTCAGGGTACGGTTTTCATCGGCATTATCTGCCTCGTCCCCCGCTCCCCGGTCAGCATCGGCTCGGTATTCCGCTGGCAAACCCCCG
>NW_009934741.1:0-2975 GCF_000696875.1 Nestor notabilis
CAGTGCCAAGGGCTGGTCAGGGCTGCAGTGGGTTTCATTTCGTACAACAGGGGCTCAGCATGATGAGGCCCAAGCTGAGGCTGTAGCATCTGAAAATCCAGGCCTGAAAGGGCTCATGTAGGACTCTGTGAGCCAATTGAAAAATACCCTATGGAGCAGTGAGTACCCCGTGTTACAGAGAATCCCAGTTGGCTAAGAACTGGGTGAAACTAAGTGAAAATTACTGTCCTTTATTTTTATCTTGCCAGATGATACAAGGATTCGGAATGAGGATGTTTATAAGAAGCTTAGTTTTGTAAACTAGCAGACCCTTATGTTGTGCTGCAGCTGTTATTTATAGAATCATAGAATGGTTTGGGTTAGAAGGGACCTTAAAGATCATCTAGCTCCAACTCCCCTGCCACAGGCAGGGACACCTTCCACTAGACCAGGTTGCTCAAAGCCACATCCAACCTGGCCTTGAACACTGCCAGGGATGGGGCATTTTTGTCCAACCTGGCCTTGAACACTTCCAGTGGATATTTAAGGCGGTATTTCAGTAAGAGACAAGAGAGACCAGAGACAGGAGGATGCAGCTCAAGGCCCTGTTCCCAGCTTGCCTAGAGGACTGGGACAGATGAGTCCCCCTCTCCAGCCCCTTGTGTCCCTTACCTGTCTCCACTGGGCCCCCTCTGCCATTCCTTGCATGCTGGAGCAGTGCCTAGCAGAGAGGGACAACCATCTAGCCGCTGCCAACATGCAGATGATAATAGGAATAACGCTAACAGATGGTAGGTCTGAAGGGGAGCCTCTGCCACTGATGCAGGCTGGCGGACAAACATCCCTGCTCTGGCAGCTGGAACAACGGTAGCGCAAATGAAACATGAACAATTTCCTCCCCGCCAGCAAAGAAAATAGCTGCAAGGAGAACCCAGGGAGAATAATTGTCAGCCTCCGCTAGGTATCATGGGAACAGAGGCCATTCAGTAATCTCGGAGTAAAAAACAGCTTCTTATTTTTAATACAGAATAAAACCCCAAGAATCTAAGAGCAGCTACTGTACAATTGCTGAATTAGCTGCCCCAGCGCCCACCCCCTCCTGACCTTTCACTGAAAATCACTGAAGTGAGGCATGCAGGAGTTTTACTGTAACCAAAATGGGCTCATAACAGAGGAGGAATCTCTTGTCTTGGAACGATGCAGATAGGACAAAATGCTTCACATTCTTACTGCGCCTGGCTTTGCAGAAGATGCTGATCATCAGAGCAGTGAAATTCCTCTCAGCTGTAGCTCCTCTCCTGGGACTCAGCCAGGTCTTCCTTTCTGTCTTCAGATGCTTTTTTCTCCTTTTAGCCATGGTTCAAATATGCTGCAGCCTTATAATATATACCACAGGCCTGCCAGTCTGCTCCCAGAAACTTTTGGCAGCAGCAAGCAGGGTTGATACTGGCATTCACAACCATATACATGGGTTACCTCTGCTGATATCCAAAGAGCTAGACAAATGCAGAAGCCCTGCAAACCTCAGTGAAGTCAAAATCCTGTAAATACTTGCTGGTAATTCATAATAATATACCCATGACTGGTGCAATTTAATTCAGTGGGACTATTCTTTACAGAGGGAATTGTGTCAAACTAGCAGAATAGCTGTACTCAGGCTTTCCAGCAGCAGCTAATTATGGATATGAAGGGAATAATAAAAAAGCAGGGTAGATATACCTCCCTGATGTGTCTTTCCAGTTTCTAGTAACGTCCCATGCTACTGGCACAGTACCTGGCTTTTTGGCTCCTAATATAGGGAATGTCCTTTTACCTCCTGAGGAATTCAGCAGATATTCTTGTCATGGTCCCAGCAGAACTCCCTCCAAGCAGGAGTCTCAAGCTCAGCTATGA
Organism: Nestor notabilis; assembly: GCF_000696875.1. Lineage (NCBI taxonomy): Eukaryota > Metazoa > Chordata > Aves > Psittaciformes > Psittacidae > Nestor > Nestor notabilis. The sequence continues at coordinate 1,873 of NW_009934741.1, forward strand.
TCATTTTATGCCATGGGCTCTACTTCACTTACACTTGCAGATTAGCCTGTTTAAGAGGTTTCTCAGAAATACAGTGTTTATATATGGATGGTGCAGCAGATGTATAGCTACCAGCTCTTCCTGTCTGCAGTAACCCGCTGAGCAACATGCCTCTGGCTCTGGTATAAGACAACTGATGAATACAAAACGGCCAGGAGCACACACGCTGCAATGAACACAGCTGCTGTTCAAAAACAAATCAACAAACAAACAACCCCCCCCAACAAGATATTTCTACATCCAGGGCTTGGAGAGCAATCACATTTCATACCCCACAGCTTGGTGCAGGCACAGACCGAGATTTGCTAATGAGAGGCCAGCTCAGCCCTTATCATCCTTTTTCTTTTCCTTTCTCTTCCTTGATCCTCACTCCCCATCACCTCTGCCAGTAAAACCCTGCTTTCATTTCCTCTGACATGGATGCAGCAGAAATAGGAAGCATGTTTTCCTCTGCTAGATTACTTGCACCCAGGAGCCCCACTCTAAAATGAATTCTCCAGCCAGTATCTCTCATACAACCTCAGCAGTGGAAAAAGCCCCAGAGGGAGACATGAAACACAGGTGATCCTTCTAAACACCTTTCCCCCCTCAATCTGATTCAGGGGGGAGCAAAAATATCTGCACATTCCTGTAATGGAAAATAATAACTAGAAAGCCTCTGGCATTCCTCAGAGAAAGAATTAATATATTTTGCCAAAAAAGGTTGGTTGAACACTGCTGCAGCTTCATAACCCTTCATTTCTGTACACAAGGCCTCAAAACCGTTAAGGTCTTAGGAGAGAGCAGAGAGGTGGGGAGCGGGGGGGTCTGCCTTGTGATGTGAGCAGCAGCCAGGCTGCCCAGGACTTTGGCACATCTCCTCCCTGTGATGGGGAGGATTTGGTTTCCATAGCAGCAACGGCGTGATTTCCACCCCCCGTCCCTGTTCTTCCCCAGAACTTGTATTTCACAATTGCATGGGAGTTGGATTTCACCCCAAGGCTTTCATTTTGCTGCTGCACGGTTTTGCCGTGCTCCAGCAGGTCTGCCCCTGGGGATGCCGTGCAAGCATCGCTGTGACACCC
>NW_009934741.1:3006-29468 GCF_000696875.1 Nestor notabilis
CCCCCCCCCCAATACTGCTCCACAAAAGACGTAGTGTTCCCTGTCCCCAACTGACTCGTCTTCGCCGAGGTCCCCCCTTTCCTTGCTTGTCTCCAGCAATCAGCTCACGCATGCCTGGCTTTCCATAACAGAGCAGAGCTGTGTGCAAGTGCCAGGCGCCTGCACAAAGCCAGAGTACTGCCTGCAGAGGAAATGTCAATACAGAAACACCAGGCTATTTACAAAACCCCTCTTCATCCTGTGATGGAGATGCATGTAGCTGTGAAAGCAGTCCTACCTGCATATAATCCCTTTTGATTTCTCCCACATGAAATGTAGGGAGCCTCTTGTTTCTCTTGTTGCAGAGAAGGACTTTTTTTTTTTTTTTCTTTTCCCTATCACAAGAGAGAGGAAAACATGCTCAGAAACAGGGTGCTGTAACTGCAAAACACACCAACTATTCTGGGGACTCGTAGGAGGATCTGGAAAGCAAAGCCAATTCATTTTTGCAGCTGATCTGTCTTCAAAACAAGTGCTCCTTTAGTTTTACACCTTTGACATTTGTCTGCTTCAGAACCAACGAATCAAACTCTGTTCTTACTAATAGCATAAAATGTTTTCTTCTTCGGCATGGAGTCCACACAGAGAAGAGGCCAGTTTCCCCAAGATACGGGTGCATGGCATGTTATGCATGTGTGGTGATGCTACCTGTGACCTGGGAGACCCCAACCCACATATCTGGGGGACATGCACCCCAGGAGTCTTGCTGGCAGGTAGGATGGGGGAGCTGGGGCTCAGTGCTGGATGGACGCAGTCCCCAGGTTTTAGATCACAGCTGGCACTGGTCCTAACAACACAGAGACTGCCAGGCTGAGCTAAGGAGTATGCTTTGCAGTGTGGGCTAACCATGTAGGGAGCAAAGGATACAGAGCCCAGCACAGCATGGTGCCTTGGCTTCTCATGGAGGTCTCAGCACATCCACCAATGGCAAGTGCATGATTTGGCATCCACCCCTGCTCCAGTACTGGCCAAGACTATTTCCACTGCTCCTACCAGCTTGTTCAGGCACTTTGGGCAAGTTAACTTCTCTTCACCTAGGAGAAAAGGAGTTCGCTTTTTGGCACAAAGATGTTTTTTTCACCACTCAGAGGTGTTATTTATAGTCATTAACGTTTCTAAGCACCTTGAGAGAAGTGGTTTTATCATTACTTTCAGTAATAACATTGGACTGATTGTGGAAGATCCCCAAAGACTGCACTAAGGAATCAAGACCTCCCTGTGGCAAGCGATGCTGAGATAAATTTGACCACAAAAATCCCATTAATTTCCATATGTCATTGGCTTCTCCAGCCGCCTTGGAAGAGCCTTTTGCTGGAGTGCAACATCTGTTCTGGCTCAGAAAGATGGTAGTAAACATCACATCTTAATTAAAACTGTGTGTACAGTTGTGGGAGACATACCAGTACCTCCTAGGAAAAAAAGGATTTTAATGGCTTTGCTCCCAGGTGCTGCCAAGAAATGCCTGTTACTTGTGTTGGTGAATGCTGAGTCTCCCGTCAGAGTCAAAACAGGGTTCAGAGGAAAGTCAGTAAAAGGACTCTGCCCCCTCTTGTCAGAGTGTCCCTCGGCTGCAGAAAATAACCTTAGCTTTCACAACCAGCTTGGTAAGAAAACTCCTCTAGACAGCATTTCAGAGGTAACAGATGTAGGTCAGACATTCAGTATGGTATCTGTTAGGTAGCCACACTCTACCCTTCATTACACTGGAAATATCTTTCTAAATATAATGACTTTTCCAACCATGCACAAATCAAGGTGATCCTTCTTTGTTCTATGTTCTTAATCAGGCTCACAAATTGACTGTGATACAAATATTCCTCATTCTCAGTTTCCCTTCCTTATAGACATGGTAGCAGGACTAACAGTGACCATTTCATTTGAATATGAACATAACAGCTTCAAGAACCTGTTTTCAGCATTCAATCCCTCCTTGGGCACTGTGACTTTCTCAAGAAGTTGAATTTCATGAGAGCTCCGTTCTAGAACTTCTTTTGTTTGATTGAGACTGAAACCAAACTGCAAACTCCTCAGAGGATGTACCAGCTCACTCAAATTGTTAAATCAGTTTTAGTTGAATTTATACCATAAAAGGACTTTTGCAAAGCCCTTCAGGATCTATCATGGTATAGATACAAAAAAATGAATATTCAGAATATCTAACTGAGAATACAAGTTTCACTGAGCATTTGCTGAAGGCTTCCATGGTTCCCACATCCTACCAAGTTCCTCTGAGGTCAAGCAGCCTGTGAGTTCTGGGTCCCCACTGGCAAAACAACTTCTCAGGAGGTAAAGTAGGTGCTGTTGTCTGCCACGTAGTTGCCCGTCTCTAAGTTAGGTGGCTTAGATGCCTTTTGTAGCCAATGGAAAGAAACAGCCCCTTCTGGGTGCAACTTCTTGGACATAAATAGCTTAGGATGAAAATAAGTGGCACCCAGCTTCTGTCTACTGACTATAAAGGAGTAAATCAAGTAGAAATATCAACATTTCATCTGTCTGAAGTCAAGGAGTGACAGAATTACTCAGGCTAGTCTGGAGCTCCAAAGCCCTACTCAGAGCAGGGCTAACTTCAAAGTTAAATCAGGTTACTGAGGTCCTTGTCCAGATGAGTTTTGAAATATCCATGGCTGGAGATATCATTGCCTCTCTGGGCAACACCCTTACTGGGAAGGAAAAAAAAATCCTAACAGAATTTCCCTATATGTAAGTGCTAACTGCTGCTCCTTGTCCCTTCATTGTGCAGCATGAGATTCTTTCACTCCAGGTTAGTCTGGCTCTGTCTTTCTCTGTAATCCTCCATTAGGGAGGGCTACAAAGGAGGGAGTATATCCCATCCTTGGTTCCCTGGTCATGGGGCAACAACCATCTGTGTATTCTTTGGTAACTCAGCAAACCCCTAGATGTTTCAGATTAAGTACTGCATGTTCAAATGCTGGGATTTCCCGAGAAAGCTTTTTTCTCCATCAGAAAATTTATATCCAGCACTAGTGCTGAAGTGGGAAGATTTACGCTAGGCTACTAATTTATTTTCTATTTTGGGTTTATCCTTCCTTTGATAGCTGAGCTGGATTTACACCTCTTGGTATAATCTGATGGTGGTACAAACATGTGTTTTGCTGTTGGAGGCATAGCACAAAGGCTGTCCCACAATCCAGGATGTAACTCTTTCCTTGTAGATCTTTCAGTCTATAAAAAGCACAAGCGTAACTGAGTACAAAGCAGATGACAGAAAGCGCAGATAGGTCACAACTGCATGGCTATGTGACTGTGTAATGAATCCTGTGAAGGTACTTGCGTTTTAAGTTACAGCCTGTTTTGATTAGTTCCAATTCTTTTCTTCTTCTTCTAGCAGTTTTGTGATGCTTGTTGTCATAAAGAAAATTAATAAATAAATAAAAACTGTTCAAAACTCATCCTGTTTTATTCCTGTTTCTGTTAGGTAAGTGTTAGTACTGTAAGTCAGCTTTACAAGGTAAATAGAAAAAAAGCTGATATTCAACCAAGTTTTGTGTTGTTATGGACGGTGTTGAAATGCTGAGCATAATTAAGAGTTCATTCTGGAGCCACTGTGCCTTTGCTGAAGGCAAATGAATGACGGCATAGCTCCACATTCAGGAAAGTCCAAAATTGCAAAAATGAAGTGGATAGAATTAATCAAAAAAGCAGAAGCTTGGTGATTTGTGTCCTTGCGAAAGCCTAGGCAGATCATTCCACAGGGACTTATTTTAAAGAGAAAATAGGAGCTGCATAAATATGTAAATTAGACATCCAAGAATGAGCAAGCTGGAGAATTATAATTGCTATTTGTCTGTCTGGCCTGATATATATATGTTAACAAAATCAAGCTCAGAGTCATGCATGGCTCTTGTATGCATTTTTAAACACAGATGCATAGCTGAAAGTGTGTGCCTATGCATGTAAATAAGTGATAAAAATATGGATGGAAGCATATGCATTCAAATGAGTTGACACTTCTATTCAAAGAGCAAAGAAATCTGTATGTTCCATGACTTCCTTTGAATTCCAAGAAATCTTTTTTCCTGGCCTTGTCTGCATATTCTCAAGCACAGAACAAACTCTTCTGAGATACTGAAGACCTTCAACTTCGTTGCTATGTTTCACATTTTCTGCCAATAATTCTATGCTCCCCCTCAAAACGTTTCCCATGAACTCAAAATATTTCCCACGAATATAGTCTTACCACCATATTCTTCCACAATAGTATTAATGCTTGTTTTCATTCAAGATTAATTTCTGGTATTAACAACCTAGGATAATCATTATTGAGTAGAGTTTGGCCACTTGAAGAACACCCTCCAAAATCCAGGTCTAAGTTCCCAGTGTAGAGGCTTGAATTGTATCATCAGCAACACCAGTGAACAACAGCATCATCTCAGTTCTTACCAGATATGCTGGAAAAAAAAAATAGAATTGGGTACGAGATAATGGAAAATGAAGACTGCAGTGCACATCATTTACGTAAGACCAAGAGAAAGGCTACAGGAGACTTCTTTGTGATCACTTGCTGGAAGAAACAAGCACTTTGAGAATGTTAAGGAAATGTAACAGAGTGATGTGCTAGAGTTTCCAGTAAGAAAAGATCGGAACCACTGGCAAAGTGGTTCAACTCTGAATAAAATACTGTAATTGTTAGTGTCAGTTCTGCAGACCAAATTGTGAATGCAGGCACGTACAGGGACACTGAAGGACTAATTGGTTAATTTGTTTTAGCAGATAAGAATACTGAGGACATTGTAAAACAAAAATGGAAGAAACATCGGAGTACTTTGCTCTCAAGCACAGAAGTACATTGACTTAGAAGTTAAATATTGATCTAGACATGCAGGTGTTAGGAAACAAAGGAAGCTTCTTTCAGTAAATTAACAGTACGAAGCAATTTCCCAAGTAGTTCCAGTGCAGCAGTCCTACAGTAGAACTGATAAATCAGGGTAAGCTTTCATCACAATCATATCTTTAACAGTCACGTCAGCATGTGAATCCTCCTGGACAACCTCTGAAGGCAGAAAAAGAGTTTTTAAAAGTGTTATTTTGCAAGTGTACAAGTTCTCTCTGTTTTCCGTAGGTCACTAGTCAAACTCAGTAGCATAGTATCTAGAAGGTAGCTTTCATCTTTTAGTCCACACCTCCTTTTGCAGCTTCCTCTCCTCTCATCCTTTTACAAGTCCCCCATGACCATCAGTCTAATTAGGTGTCCCAGGGGAAGTGATGAACTTCAATCTTCAGCCAACACACCAAAGAATTTCAGATTATGCATCCTGTATGGCAGCTGAAAGACCAGAGCCTGTTTGACTTAATGATAAAGCTTTACAGTCAAGATCAACTACCAGCCTTTGGTCTAATATAGTTCTGTTTTTTCCCCATTTAGTAAAACTACTGTCACATTTGCACCACCTACCCAAAGGGACACACTGAGTCCCTGTGTTTCCTGCAGAAGGCAGCACTGGGCAAGCTTGGGTACCTTAGAGAGTGTATGCTGCCCCCCACGTTTAACCAGAATACATTTTACCCCTCAACACTTTTGGGATCAAGTGTACTACTAGTGCTCTCTTCCACTTCTAGTAAGATGAGGCTCTGCATGGAGGAAGAAAGGAAACGGCCCTTTGTATCCTGTGATCTTTATGCTCTGTGCAAACCCACACTGGAACAAGGCACAGTACTGCCCTTCTCCTCTGAGGTCCTCAGGCCACCACTAGGCTTTTGGCTAACGATACTTCCATCTGTTTTTACAGGAGGTGGATGCAATCTCTATAAACAAAGTGAATTTTCCACTCCAAGTTATCTGGGACCGTTCATTTCAACAGTCTCTTTGGTAATGTTTTACCCTTTATATTCTTGTTTTCATAAGCTTTTATTCATTTTTTGTTGGCACGTTTTCTCCCATCAAGAGGATTTTGAACTCATGACCACAATCACACTTTCAGTTCCCAAGCAGCTGTACATGGGGAAAGGTAACTCTCACTCCTCCAATCAAAACGCTGATCTGATTAATCACAGCTGATCAGTAAATTTAAAACACAAAGACTGACCTCCACAAAACACTTGGTTGTGATCTGTCCTCAAAGCTGAAAACTTTAAACACTCTCCAACTCAAAACACACCTATGAAAACTGCAATCTGAAAACAGGAGGAAAAAATGCTACAGCAATTTCATATCGTTCCCTCTGCTCATTTCATAAATAAATAAGAATAAAAATGCTGCTTCCCACAGTGGGTAAGGCAGGAAGTAGGAAACAGTCCAAAATTTCCTGAGATGGTCTGTAGAAACTGCGTACTCTGGCAGAATTTGAGAACAAAATGGTCAAAGTTGGTTTTGTGAAAATGGTAACTCAGAATGTAATGACTACATTACTGCAACAACACTGATTTTTATTGAAACAAACGGCCTTACCTATGCCTGGAAATTTTGACTGCTTACAGAAGCAATATTTTATAGTATGCTTCCTGCTAGAACAAAAATGTATTCTGACATTCCTATCCCTTAAAAAAGTGTACGCTTCACACAGCGGGCCTTCTAACAGCAGCCAGAGCCAGTCTGAAAACATGAAAGGGTATTACATCACAGCTCCCAAAACAACTCTGTGACCCACAACTTACGAAAAGGGGCTCTTTTTTCACTGCAGGTGATGTGCTTTTGAGTTGCCCGATGGCAGACCCAAACCCAGCTGCAGATGCTGCCCAAACACACCTTAGGCAAAGCCGTGGGATTTTTATTCTTTGGGTGTCTCCTAGAAATCTCTCCCTTTCCTTCCTCAGCTTTGAGAGCATCCAATATGTGTGTCACAGCTCCTTAATTTTGGGATGATGCTTTCAGGGCCTGAAAGTTTGGCACAACCCTACAGGCCTCTTCGTCTATAGATCTTGTACATCTAGAAGAGGATCCCTTCAGATCTTTTTGCTGTGTCTGCATAGTTTCCTATCTTGTGAGCTATGCTAATGGCATTACTGTCTCTAACAGTGGCATTGCCCACAGAGAAGAATAAAATCACTGTGAATTCACAGACTAGAAGTTTCTCCTTAATTCTTTCTTATGAGAAGTGTGGTAATAACAGGATACTCAACTGACCACTCCAGATCTTGAAGGATCTACTTGTACCAACGTGTCTGAGCCTCTCCTCAAGGCCTAGGTAGGATCAAGGATACCAGAAATATCTATAGCGCCAAAAGAAATAGTGCTCAAGATGCTCAGTAAGTTCCCATTGGGAAGACTGGAGGAAAATATACAGTAGATAGTATACAAAAAATTCTCTTTTGACCTATTCCATGAGTTTCTAGAAGAACCCAAAATAACTAGTTCATTCTCTTCATGATCTGACTCTTCCCAGAACCACAGCCTTGCCCAGACTCTTAGATGGCTGCCATGTAAGTAAGGAGTAGTTTCAGCATATTTTAGCACCCTTGTCCTGTCTGCCCTCCCAGGACTGACCAGGAGGTCAATCTGCCTTGTCCACTGTGAAATTACTTCTACCATAGTGATAAGTATGGCTGAGAGTAGAAACATTAGTGTAAGTATTCACGCAGGAGAGCACTGCTCCCTTTAAGCCAAGATGTTCAGATGGGGCCCCATAGCAGCAGGGAGCCTGGACTTCTAAGCAAGAAGTTTGGGATTTGCTCCATAACAAATAAGAAAAGATTCTTCAAAAATTTGAAACTCTCAGCTCTTGAGCCAAACATACCTCTTGCCATTTATTCTCACAGCTAGCTTCAGAGAAATATTATGATAGAAAATCTTCCAAGTCTGCAGAATTGGGCTGTTAGCCAAGCTGAGTGAAATTTCAAAAAGCAGCTTCTCTTCCATAGTTTTAGTCCAGAAATACAGCTGCAGGGAGCGAGGGCAGATTCGCCCATCACTGGAATCATTCTGGACTCAACAGGGTCCCAGAGTCCTGCATGTAGATAACATATACAGTGGTTATTATCTGCCTCCACACAATTAACTTTGGAAGCTTGTGAGTACATGATATGCCTATAGCAGGGTTTAAATTAGGAATGAAGAGAGAGGAGAACTGGGACATGTCCATAAGCATTCAATACTCTAACTTTTCCAGGATCTGGAGAAAAATCCTGACCATATAAATAACCTCGATAGCTTTAGCAGCTGTGGCAAATAACTACACATAGGATTATGCTTGGCAGCATTACTCAGACAATATGGTAGGGGGCCATGTTTCCACATGGATAAACTCTTGCACTAGATCTTTAATGAGCAGGTGTAGAAATGTCTTCATCATCATGGTGCTGTCTTTTTCTGCCTCTTCTATCCCACAGTGCCCCACCATGGATATCTGTTTCAGGCTAGCTGCATCCCAAAGGAGATTTCTGTTCCCTGCTTCTGTTTGTTTGTAACAGCCTGCAAGACTGCTGCAGAGCCAAGGAATGACTGGCTGTTTTTTCAGTCTCAGATATTGGCTCAGTAGAAAATGGTTCATCATTAGCTTGAGCACTCTTTAACTCATTTGCTAAAAGGAATGTGGCTGTATCCCTCTTTTCTGGCATCATTCATTATAGCAGGCAAACAACCTCAGCAAAAACCTCACTCTTTTCTTCCAGCCTCAGCCCAGTTTACTGGGGGTAAATCATTACATACAAAGGCACCCAGTCCTGATGGGGAAATAACTCAAGGGATGAATATTCAGTTTCACACATTGTTAAACCTTTCCCCTCCACCCCCGGCAAAAGCTGCGGAATTATTTTTGTATTTTAGTTTCCTCATGTCAGCTTTCCAACAACAGATTTTTTAAAAGTGTTTGCTTAAGTTAAAAATGTTCTCCTACCATAAATCTTGTGTCAGCCTCAAACATACGAACTATTTTTCACTTTCTGTTTTGAGTCTCTTTAATGAAGATTGCTTCTGGAACATTGTGATGGATTATGAGTTACAGCTAGGAAGCCTAAAATAGATCCTAAATGAAGAGCAATAGACTATGACTCTTTTGAAAAAGAGGGAATTGAGGGACATCAGCATTATTCAGTTAAGGCTGCTTCAAGCTTTGTGCTGAGAAGCACAACTTTGCAAGCCTATCAGTCAGAAAAACAGTCCCTCTACAAAGTTCACATGTCACTCTCCTTCTAGAAAAGCGTGTAAGTGAAAACTGATTATCACCAAATGGACATTAATAGGGCAGAATTTAGAGAATTAAGAGCTGGACGGATCATCTTAGGAGAGACTAATGGAGCAAAATATTGCACATAGAACTTAGCTAAACATTTACTGAAGGGTACATAACAATCTGCAATCTACAAAGGAAATATTTACTGAAGAAATAAGAGGATTAGCTCATGCAGATAGATATACATAAATAGAAAGATGAGGTTGGTGGAAGACAGACTCTCTCTTTTCAGCATGAATTGAGATTTCAATATTTGTTTTAATTTGCAATGGCACTTCTTCAGTTTTAAATGCTTTATTTCAGATTGCTCTTAATATTCAAAACAGGAAATGAGGAGTTGTTCCAAAAGACAGATTGAAACATGTCATCCCAAAGATGTTGAAACTAGCCATTAGCTTGGTCTGAATCTTTACCCTGTCTCCTATGAGAACATTTTAGCTTGAGCAGTCTGACTTTCCCATGTTATGGTGCCTGCCTTTTCTGACAGACTTTATGCTAAATAGCAATACAAAAATAATGAAAAGAAGTCAGATGCATTTTGTACTTTCTGGCCAATGCATATGCAGTCAAGTCTCTTCTTACGCCATTCTTAAAGGAAATTACGGAAGTATAATTGTACAATGGACAAGACTCTCAAATCCAAAACTCTGATGAAGACATGTACTAGACAAGAAGAGCATGCAAAGTTATCTTTAACTTCCGCAGTTTGTGAAAAGCAAAAAAATGCTACTGACTTACAGCCCCTAAAATCTCAAGAGCTGCTCAGGAGATTTTCTCAAGATATTTCAACACTGTGGTGTGATATTTTATCATAATGTCATTTATGATAGCACCAGATAGGCTGAAGAATCGACACCATCAAGTTTACACTTGTGTTTCTGCCATAGCTAGCACAGAGTTACATGAGCTAGGATGTTTCAGTGCTTGGGGAACTTGAGGATCAAAGTTGCATGGTAATTGAGGGAACTGAGAAAGATTTAAGCACCAAATATAGCAACAAACATCCACAGTGCTGAAGGAGCCACTCTAACGAGCTTCTTGCTCTGCTCACCTCTCATGTTCTGAAAGCTTTTTGAGGGGATGATATAAAGAAGACAGCAGAGAGTCAGAACAAAATTGCCTGCATAACCCTGTTTTATTTAATACTAATCTTACAAAGCACTTACTAAAAGCACCTACTAAAAGCACCTACTAAAATCGGGTCCAAGCAACCTGTCACAACTTTATTTTCACAACCGAGTTTTTTGTGATGCATTCTTGTGCAGGAAAATCAAGCTTACAGTTTCAAACAAAGAATATCAAAGCAGAAACAAAATGTTTTCCTTTAGCAGCAATGTATGCTTGAATATTCCTTCAGGGTAGAGCTCAGTGCCTCAAAGAGAAATGCTAAGATATTTATTTCAGATAGGCAGGGTTTTCTATACTTGTCATTGATAAAATCCCTTTGAACTGAAACATTTGACCAGAACTACGAATTGCTGCCTAAAAATTTTGCATCACATGAGTAATAGTTAAAATTATAGATCTTGAAATGCAAACATTGATTTCAGCTTCCTCATAAAATGCTTGTTTGATTTAATGGTAGATAGACCCCAAATTTTTAAGCTGCAATTATTTATTTCAGATGTTTAGGCCTTCATTATGTGTAGAAGAGACAAAACCAGGAAAACAAATGGAGCAGTTAATAAGTTGTGAATAACAATTGCACAAGAAGAGAGGAAATTAACCCTTAGATAAAATGAATTGCGAAAATGAACTCTCATAGTTTAGTCACATATTGATTTTTGTCTCAGATCTCTTTTCTGCTGCAGGAATCAAATGGAAATCCATGCCATGTCCTTGCTTCCATGACTGTCAGAATTCAGGTTGCCCTGGAGACATGAAGCCACATTTGCAGAAGGGGAAGAGAGAGACCTCAGCCCCGCTGTCCTCCAGGGACCATACTCCCGAAATTCTTCTGTGGGCCTCCTTTGACCCCTGAGAGCTTGCAGACAAAGAGAGCCAGCCAAGCATTTGTAATGTGAGATGCTACTGTAAATTAAACGATTACTAATGAAAGATCAGAGGGATCACTTAAAAAAGCTAGCTTCCTGTTTCTCTGCATGCCTTTGGGAAATCCATAATCATGCTTTTTAACAGCACAGCCACAGGCACTGTGTACTCAAAGCAAGCAGAGCAGCAAAATCTCTTAGTCTTACAAAAACGTGTGACACTGAATAAATATTAGCAACATCCTGGATATAAGAATATACCCGATTAGGACAGTTCTTAAATTTATGTACATTTCTATCTGAATCATTCATCTGGAAACACGGGATAGTATCTACTGGAAATGGAAAGTAGAACAAGTCAGCCTTACAGGCAGAGCTTGCTGTCAGTCTTCAGAAGTACATAAATCCCTCAGCAGGTCAATACATTATTTCCTCTGTCACATATAGGACGTACTGGTCCTGTCAGGGCACTGTCCTGTTATATTGTTGCACAAGAGGCTGGAGTTCAGGAGGGGCTTTTGTACTCAGAGAACAAAAGCTTCATACACATGACATCAAGGAGAGCAGCATACCAATCCCACTCTGAGCCTCAGGACAAATATGTGCAGTTCATCTCCCTCTTTGCATCACCCAGCAGCAAATTAAGCATGGAGCGGAAATGAGGACAGGAGTGAGGGAATCCAGGAATATTGACTTCTTTGCTGTGCAGGCTGGAAACTGGGAGCTCTTGCAGAAATCTGTAAAATGGGAATAGTTGATGGATACTGATAAAGATCCTGTGCTGAGGACAAGAAATTTCACATGGCTGCTAGAAGGAGAAAAAAGGCACATGCATACAAAAGCAAGCAACACTGCTGCTGCTCTGGCAGAACGGCATCTGTTTCCTCCAACACCACAAACCTTGGAGGGCAGTTGTGAGTGGTGCTGGACAGAAAAAGCGATGTGCAAGAGATAAACATCAGGAAAATAAGACTGGAAGCAAAGACAACTACTCTGCAAACTGTGTTACTGCTGGGGAAAGGAAACACCTTCCTATAATTGAATGCTTGTAATCTCAAAGGAATGATACACTTCCTGTGAGCCGAGATGTGCCCAAGTGCTTTACTGAAGGTCCATGCACACAGCTTCTGATTTTGCAGCTGCTCAGAAATCATAGAATCAGAATCATGGAATATCAGGTTAGAAGGGACCTCAAGGATCATCGGGTCCAACCTTTCTTTGCAATGCAGCCATCAAACACAGAACTCAGACCAGCAACTCTCCAGCCCCAGCCTGTCTCCTCAGGTTGTCAGTAGAGAAAGACCAGCAGCACCAATGGACCTAACCTTTACAAATGTATTAGAAACATTTTTCATCTAACCTCCTTAATATTTTTCACCTTTGCCATACCTGTAGCAATAAATGCCACAGTTTGGATGAACATTTCAGTAATTATCTCAGGCTTTAGTCTATGCCTCTGAAGTCGCACACTGCTTTCCCAAGCACTGGAACCAGAAATCTGTGTTGGAACTGCCCTGTTTTACTGGAATAGTGAATAAAGCCTTTCTCAGACATGTTTTGGTACACTATATTAAAATATATAAATCTAAATAAAGAGACCCATATTCAGAATCTACAATAGTGAGAAATGTTAACTGCACAGTAACAGCTATCAAAAGCAACATTCAATGTGATCATGTCTTGTGCTTGCCTCAGGGCATAACACAATCATAATTGATAATGTTATTTAATAACAATAATAGGACAAATGCAGCTCATAAATTTATGAGCAAGGTTAATAAATGGGATCTGATCATTAGGTAGGTACAGCTGAACAATTTATGAAGCATTTTAAGAGCTTCCCTAGAGGTGGTGAATCAGGGCTGATCTGCTTGGCTCCTTCAGTGAGCAACAGGAATGAGAAGAGAATAAATAGAAATGTGAAACAGCCTTTTCTCCTTTTTATCATGCCCTTCCTCTAAACCTTTTTTTTTTTTTTTTTAATACCAGAATTAAAATGCCTTTGTAGAGAGGACCTCTGAAAGAAAGTCTGTATGATACAAAGCCTAGCCTGTTTGGGGACTGAACGTTATTATTATTTTCTTACTGGTCCTGGAGTTCTCTACTGCAGTAATCCATGTACAAAAGGCTGCTTCCTGTCTTGACAGCTTTACAGTCTAGGTAATTCACTGGAAATGAAATAATGAACAAAGATTGTGGTAAAAATTTGTCTTCTAAATGTAAAGTCTTTGGTATTTCTGCCCATTCTGACATACTTTTCAGCTTGCACAGTCCTACCATGACCTGTAAATAGTATTTTTCTAAACAGAAAGTCACTGCTGTCATTCTTGAGCAGGCATGAACAAGCCAGGGCTTACTATCAGTATCATGTTACTGTGACTTAACACGCTGCTGAGCATTTGAACTGTAGTAGCATGGCTGCAAGGTCTTTCTACTTCCTGCGAAGTTAAACGCATTAGTTTAAAACTGTCCTTGAGGTGAGATGAGCTAACAGCAGGCACATGGGCACCTAAGGTCACAGAGGTGATTTAACAACTGGGAAGCCTGCCATATGAGGAAAGGCTTAGAGAACTGGGTTTGTTCAGCCTTGACAAAAGAAGGCTCAGGCGAGACCTTATCACCATGTTCCAATATTTAAAGGGTGGCTACAAAGAAGATGGAGACACCCTTTTTACAAGGAGTCATATGGAAAAGACAAGGGGAAATGGGCACAACTTACTCCCAAGGAGATTCTGGTTGGACACAAGAGGAAAATTTTTCACAATGAGAACAACCAGCCATTGGAATAATCTCCCCCAGGAAGTACCACTTCCCCAAAGTTGGACACTTTTTTCCCCTGCATTGGACACTTTTAAGATCCAGCAGGACAGGGTGCTGGGACATCTTGTCTAGACTGTGCTTTTTCCAAGAACACTTGGACCAGATGATCCTTGAGATCTCTTCTGACCTGGCATTCTATGATTCTACAATGCTTTACTGAGTAACCCAGCTGCTTTTGATGGCATGCTCTTAATCCACAAAGGAAGAGAGTTAAGCAAAGAGCACTGACAGATGAACTTTGGCAGAGCTTCAGGTGCAAGGACTGAAGACTACATGGTGTTACTGCCCCCACAGCAGAAACAGAGAAGGAAACACCTTACTTCACTGCTACATCAATCAGTACTCATAAAGTGGTTCACACTTAGATACCAACCAGGGCAAATGGACAGAATTACAAGGTGAAGGTAGGTTGTTGGGGTTTTTTTAACCTAGTGCAGCAAGATAAGCCTGTCAATGTCCATATAATTATATTATCCTATATTTGGCATAAGTCAGTAATACACATCATATGCATACATACCACACACACCATCAAGTAGTGTGCAGTAACATGCTTGGCAGCATTAAGTTGAGGAGTGTGAGCGCTGTCCCTATTGGAGCATGAACCTCCAGTTAGAACCCAGCCATGAACATTACTACGGTGAATATACAAAAGAAACTGAGAACGATGAAAGCAACAATGAAGTTTTAAAAAGGTAACCAAAAACGTAAAAATTTTTATTGTCAAGGCCTGCAGTGCTGCAGCAGAAGAGGAATGATATTTCTAAAGAAGAAGTAGGAAAGTTGGAAGAAGTATTTTTTGGCAGGTGGCTACAGTCAGAGGGTAACATACTCAGAACCAGGCTCTCCACTGGGGAAATACCATTCATAAGTAAAAGAAAATTATTTAAAGTCTGCTCTCTCAGAGGACAAGGAAAGTTCTAATTTGGTCAGCTCTAAACCACAGTCCAACAAAATGAAAAGTAGATTATACTTCTAAACACTGATACCAGAATAACTCGGTAGATGATTACATAGGCAAAAGTAGTAGCATATGCTGTACAGCCCTTTACAAAATGCATGGTTTGAAAACCCCTATGCAGCCAGGGCTGGATGTGCAGCGTGAGCCAGCACTGACCTCTAGTGGACGTAAAAGTCTAGAACTGATAAAGATCGTTGCATTCAAAATAGAAAATACGTCATGCAGACAGTTGTCCCGAGGCTTGTGCTTGGCAACCTTGCGAGCTACAGTCAGCACTGGTTTACTGTTAGGAATCTCCCACTGTCTATGTATGAGGAACTATCACATCTACTGTAACATCCAAAGGCAAGTTTTTATGGCCAAAAGAAACAGTGCACACTTACAATTTTCTCAGTAAACCCAATTAGAATCCTAGAATCATAGAATGCTTTGGGTTGGAAGGAACCTTAAAGATCATCTAGTTCCAACCCCCTTGCCATGGGCAGGGATATCTTCCACTAGACCAGGTTTCTCAAGGCCCTGTCCAACCTGACCTTGAACATTGCCAGGGATGAAGTCCTTCACTTCAGGCTGTGTTAAAGCAGCACCAGGGTAATTTCTTATGATGGGGCATTTTTATCAATTTAGTAACTCCAAAGCTGTAGCATTACAGCAGGATGAAGCTTTGCCTTCTCCAATCGCTTTAGCTTTTCAGCCCCTAGAAAACAGCTACTTGGTCAGTAAAATTAACTGAGGTTAAACCCACTCCCCTCTTTAGATACTTATTAAATAACTTGGTACTGTTGAGACTGTTTCAACAGACTTTAGCAGAGCACCAATAGTTTAAATGAAAAAATCCTAAGGAAACAGGAACTTAAATGTCATATTATAGTAAGACTCTTAATCCTACTTTTTCTACAATCAAAAAATACAGAATAGTGAGGGTTCATCTGGTTTCAATATCTGTCCCTCTCCTTGCCTCCCAATATCTCCTTACTTCTCACTTTCAAGTTATTTTCCATAGGAAAAGTAATATAAGTGTTTTGGATCTCTTCTTTAAACTAATCCAAAGAAAAACAAAAAAAATCAAAACAAACCAAGCCAAGGCACATAATTCCGTAATAATCTTCTGCTGAAACTACCAAAGTTGAGTGTACTCTAATAGTTAATGTGTAATACAGGCTTCCCTTCCTATATCAGTAATGTCATACTTCTTTCAGAAGTCTCGCCCAAAAGCTCATGAAGACTGGGTTTTTGTGCTTTCACCACCCTAAGTCAGTGAGATTTCTGGGGAATTATTTGGTCAAGGAGGCTCAAAAAAATTGGAACTTGCATGTGGCCTTGCAGAAGGGCTTTGTCCTTGTTTCCTTTGCACCCTGTATCAGACAAGAATTATTGCCCCCACACCTCAGACGTTTATTCTTGCCTCAGAATGGCAGGAAAGAGAAGAATCAGGAGAATCTTAAAACCCATTATTCCTCATTAAAGGTCTGGGAAAGGAAGAAGAAAGAACTATGAGAAAAGCGGGACAACAGACAACACATCAGACTTACTGTCTAAATAGTAATGAAGAGTAAGAGTTACCATCTCAGTCTTTGATTGATATGAAGCCAATCTGTGTCCCAAAGTTAGTCCCATCACGAAAGTGAGAGTAAAATTTATCAGGGTGGCATGCTGTACAGAAAGTGACATTTTGGTTCTGGTCTGTGACAGAATCATCTTGGATGTTCTCAGGAAGAATCCCACCCCTCTCAAGAAGAATCCTTGAAGAAAGAAAAATCAGAAAATAGTATTTTTTGTATATACTCACATTCCGTAAGACACTATCATTCAGACAGCATTTCAAGTACCAATTGAACAAGCTGTGCCAATACTGTGATTTGGTCTTTCATTTGCTTTTCTTTTTTCTTTCTTCCAGTATTAGACTAAAATAATCAATTTTCTGCAGCCAGTAAAACATATTTAATTTGCATATTGGTCTATAATCCATAAACTAACAGCAAAAAGGTAAAATAATAGTTGAAACCCAGCAAAAGAGATGAGATGATACCATTCATTCAAAGGTATCATTTGTTGATCTGCAGAGTACTAGAGTGTACTTTAAGATGGGAAGGACCCTCACCATAATAGTGCTGAATAATACAATATCAAAATAATTATTGATAACAAATGTGGAATTAGTCTTTTGTTCATGCAGTAGGCTTACCGTGTTGCTCTTCTAATATCAATGTAAGGATTTGCAGAGTCAAATAGTCTCACACACTTTGGATCAATTCTGTGGAATTCTGTCGCTGACTCATGAGGAAGTGTATAGCAGCAAGGTCCTACAGATGGGCCCAGCACCACAAGGATATCTTTCACGTTACAGCCATATGCAGATACCATAGCATTTACTGTGGCCATAGAAACTCCTAACAGTGTGCCTTTCCATCCTGAGAGAAATGAGAGGTTGAGAAAAAAAATTGTATAAATTCTCTCTTCAATTTTATAGTATTGAAAATACATGCTATTATTAAAGGTAGAAATTAATAGATACCTTTTCATCTGAAATAAATAAATGTATCTAATAACAAATAATTTCGGGGTTTTTTTTGAACACATTAACTATCATTTTGCTGATGTAATTTAGTGGAGATGGAAACTAGAGAGAAGAGTTTAGATTAGGACTCCAGAATTCCATTTTCCCGGTTTCCTGGCTTGGGCAACTAGAACATAACTTACAGCTCTTCTGCACTTGAAACATATAAATGGGAATATGACAAGAGAAATATGGTACAGTCAGAAGCCTATACTTACAATATGGTGATATGGTGAAAATGGGTTTAGTGTCATTTTAGAGAAAAGACTAAAAGGCTCAAGCTAAAGATATTGTTTGGCACAGACAGAAGACAGTCCAGCTTTGCACTTTGGCAGTATTTGGAATGGAAGAAAGCGCAGCTTTGAGTTCTTGTATCTCAGTTTGATTCCCAGGAAGCGTTTGCATTGCACAGGGAGCATGTCATAATGAAGGATAAGATTTGCTAATAACTTTTCCTCTGCTTTTCTATATCCAAAGACTGAGTGACCTTATACCTAATTGTCTTTTATTTGTACACACAGCAACGTGTGCTCAAGTTAAACATGAACTGAGGTGGGGTTGGACAGGCAGGAAAGGACTTAAGATAATTGGAAGCCTGGCAAGGACTGTGATGTGGGATCAGAGGCCAAAACTTGGGAGATGCAAGGCAGGAATTCAGGCTAGATGTGGGAGGTATGCTTGGAGAAGGCAGCAGCGTGGATTGGGGGAACAATGTGGTGTGTCAGGGACTAGACAAATGAAGAGGCAGCAGAGAAAGGAGCAACTGCAGATTTAAGTATTTAACAATAATTAGGTTTGAACACTTGCAAAATAAAACTCTTAAAACTTTCAAGAGCAGATAAAATTCTCTCCATGCCTTCTCCCCATTAAAAACTACAACATGCCCCTCTCCTCCCAGACAGACTACAGTTCTCAGTCCTCTCGCTTTCTGTAGCCTAAGCTTGCTAGGCAAGGGGTGGGACAAACTCACCTGCACCCAACTTTTCTGAAGTCAAAGTTTTGATCATTTTATGATGACTCACAAGTTTGAATGTATTTTGGCTGATTTACTGAATTGTAGAATTGTATGAATTGGGTGGTATTCACACCCAATTGTATGAATTGGGTGGTATTCACAAATTCTAGGCAGAGGTGAAGCTTCCTACTATACGAAGGGGTGTACTGGCATCAAAACTGAGGAGAAACTCTCAGCAGTGCAGTCTTCTTCACCTCATAAGTACAGACTTTTTAATAAAATGAAACAGCCCCAACAGGAAAATCTCCCCATGGGATACATGTTCTTGTCTAACAGCTGGGGCATCTTCTGAAATCAGACATAACCGCAGGTTGTGCTAACCATCCCAGCTCTAGTTTCGCTTTCATGAGGTTTTACTCTCAGACAAGTATTTCTTCTGATCTAAAATGATTTCTGGGAGCATTGGCTTTACAGACACTTTTTACACAGGAAGTAAGACAGGGCACAAAGAAAATTACTTGGTTTTGACTACTGGATCAGAAAAATAAATGTATAAATATATAAATAATAATTATTACAGTTATAAAGTAATTAAAAATTAATAGCTTGGGAAACAGAATATTCTTAAGACTAATCTTGTTTTGGCAGGGTACAGGCTTAACAGGTCAAGGTCTACATTGCTATGTGATCTTGTATTTATTCATTCTCACTCAGTGCTCCTTTGGTTGCTGATCTTTAGTCCATAACTCCATTTTTTCCAGTGGTCCCCCAGTTGTTTTGATCTCTGTGATTTAAAATTCTTACCAGAATGAGCAGCACCGCAGGCTTTTCTGACAGGATCAGCAAAGAGCACAGGTATGCAATCAGCACCTGGAGCTGCTATCGTAACGCCTTTCTGATTCGTAATTATTCCATCATAGCTGTCAGGCTCCGTCTTTCCCATAATACACACAGCATTAGCATGATCAATCTGTCAAGACAAAACCAGAACATGGATAGTGATGTCAGCAAAAAAAAAAACCCCACAGTTCTGACTAATGCAAGGATTTTTCTTCGGCATGGAACACTTAGGCACCAACACATTATGTGTGGAAATCAGGCACTCCTTTGTTCAAATGCCATGCAGCTGTAACAGTAGAAAGCCATCATAGGAGTGATACTGTATTTTTCTTTTAAGAGAAACTGTTCTGATCATTTATCTGATTTTTCTAGTCTGTGGTAAGATAAATGTTAGAATGTACTTGGAAGAAACAGTGCTGCTTCTCCATATAGTGCCAAATGGCTGATGTTTGGATGGCTTATTATTCCCACAGATAAACTGCCAGCATAAATATTTTAGTTGTCCTGCTTCTCACAAGTTCTTTCTGAGAAAGATAAGAATAATGCCTACAGTTTCAGCCAGTGATACATGAAAGAAGATCTGATCCATTTACAGAAATCCATTGTTTGATAAGATACCTTGACTCTGTGAAAAGTCTCTGGATTAAATCCTGCAGCATTAGCCAGCCGGCGGAGATTTTCTTTAACAACAACTTGTGGGTCCCTCCGCTTGGAACTGCTGAAGAGATTGCAGGAGCTTAGAGTTGGTATGTAGGAGATCCCACCTGTCCTTGTGGTGAATCCATGTAGGAAGGTATCATCTGGCAAGGTAAAAAAGACAACAAACAATTGCTTTCAACACAAGACCACTCTAGATATTATATGGGTTTATACTGAACAGACCTGAAATCACTCAATCAAGTTGAGTATTGCATTAACTTGTATTTAGCTATGGCATTTAAATTTAAGGGTTCTAAGTTTCCTTCTTGCTCATAAACATAATCCTCTGAGGCCAGTTCAGAAGGGTTTGAGCAAGAAGGAATCTTGGCAGATTTAACATGACTATTTGCAGATCTGTGTGGCAAATGGGGAGGAGGGGATCTGTGAACACAGAAGATAGTCCCCACACCTGGTATTTTTGCTATCTTAACAGCCGACAAGCTTAGTGACGTGTTCAGAGTTAAGATTCAAAATCTCTAACGTAGTATGATCCTTTCAAAGTCACAGTGAAAACCTTGAAGCGCAGTGAAGGCAAAGATGGCTTTAAGTAACTCATGTTCCTTTCAGGTTCTGGATCATTGCAGACATATTTTTAGGGAAAGAAAATTTTTGCACTAGCAAACCTCTCAGCTTTCCCCTGATTACTCCAAAGTATGAGACCCCAAAACCACACCGCTTCAGAGACATGCTGCAGTAAAAAGTCATGCCATGGCAGGGACAGAGACACCAGTCTGATTAACTAGGCATGCTTGAGGCTGCAGACCAGGAGAAACTCTTGTTCTGCCTTTCCAGAAGATGATGGCAACTCTCAAAGTGTCTAATTCCCACAAAGAAGGAAGATTTTACTGTCTGCAGTAATGCTTTCACTAAACCTGAGCCTCTCTTTCCTCTGATCACACCCCAGGCCTTGCCAGTCTTTTGCTGTATCTCTATTGACACTTCCCCCTCTTACAGGCAAGATATTCTATTACAACATCACCTAGAGTTATTTGCTGCCTGAAGACATTTCCAAATCTTACCCACTTTGCAATTCCCTTCAAGAAGTATGCTTGGAAACAGTCTCTCTAAAATCTGTTAGCTGGGATCCTCTTTACCTGGGATGAGAGAAGATCTGAGGATGGTGAGCTCCCCTTTCAGGCTTGGCAGGCTTTCCAAGTACATCTGAATCTCGCTTTGGATGAGTGTCATGTCCTGTGTAGAAAGCTTTTGCCCTTCACTCTCAGGTTCAGGTATCTTCAGGTTTTCACAATCAGATGCCACCTGTAAATCCTCAAATTCGAACTGGTAGACTGCTGTAAAGAGATGATCTATATATGCTTTCATTAAGTCTTTTCTCAAGGTAGGTAGAATAACTTTAATAATGCTTAAGTCTTTTTTATCCAGGCTTTGTTTGATGGTGTACAAAGCAGCAGCTGTACTCGGGGCATGTACCACCTCCAGTCTTTTCTTCAGACTCTGGAAATCTCTCAGAGCTGGAAGCAAGGACTCGTGTTCACCATTCCTTTCACTTCCTTGCCTCTGGCAACACATGACATAAACAAAAGGAGCAGGGGTGGAAGAACATTTCTCAATAGTTTCCACTATGTTACATAGCAGTCCTTGGATGTTGTTCTGCAGGTTGGCTGGTAGGCTGAACACATCTACCAGCAGTGCTTCCACCATACTGCAGGATACTTAAAGATTCTTACGCCTGCCAAGTAGTCAGTAACAAAACATAAAAAACAAAGAAAAAGGCAAGACAGAATCATTAGACCAAACCAGAATTACATTATTAAGGCAATGCATTCAGTGATACTGTGTAGAGAAAATAGCACAGGAGTAATTACTGTCTCATAGGATTTCCTTGCCGCATCAAAAGAAACTGCAGCAAGAGAAAAGTAGCAGAAATGGGAATCATTATGGATGTATTTAAGTATTTAGATACTTCCATTCCACCCCACCCACCTCAGGTTTTTGCCAGGTCTGGGATGATACCTAATATTAGATTTATTGAAATAATTAACCCACATTAGCCTAATCAATCTTCTTGACCTCTGACCGTTGGGCCCTCCTGAAGTTCCCATTAAAGGAACCATATACAGAGGTCCCTCAGCTTGCTGGGACCAGAGGAGCTTCCGTAACAATTTCTTTGGAGGCATTTTGCAAGCTTACCGCTGAAGAGGAGCCTATGTCTGATACCCCTCCTGGTAGCAGGGGTGGTGGGCTGTGAGTGCAAGGACATCTTTCCCACAGGCCTTGACAAGACTCTTTGCACTTCTCCCTTTTCTGTTATCGAAAGTATTGACTTGCTAATTTCTGACTTCTGTGTGGTGGGGTTTATGATCGGTATAGCTCTTTTCAACACACAAACATGCACAGGAAGCCAGTACTGGTTACTGAAACTTCACCTACTAAAGCAAGAAGTATGCATAACTACATGAAAACAATATGCATACATTGAGTATTACATACAATATATATAATAAGCAAATCTAATCTAATCTAATATTACAATATGCACTATATATGCATAATATGCATATATAACGAAAATAATTCAATATGCAAAACTTCCTGCCTCAGCATTTTCACTATGCTAGCTGTACTCTCTTCTCCAAAGTCAAGACATGCTAAGCTTATCCAAAATAATTTCATAGTTCAGGGATTTTCTTGTGGCCCATAGTGTAATTCTAGTTTTGGTGGAGTTTTTTCCCCTTTTCTGAACTTTGTTGATCCAAGCCCACCTAGGCCTGCCTGTGGAAACTTATCCGTCTCTTCCTCTCTCTGTTGCTATGAGAGTCTATTTTATGTATCCTCTCAGAAGTGTCTTATTTTCTTTTCTCCAATACTTTTTCAGTTTCCAGTGCAAGCCTCCAGAGTTCTGGAACAAAAGACTAGATCTCTCTGCTTTGGGAACCTTGAACAGACAATTTAGATTTCATGACTAAGCACAGTGCTTGATCTAGAAGGAATACGTGAAGCTTTACCACCAGTTGTAAGACCCCATAATCATTTAAGAGTATTCTTTAACACCACCATTTTTTTGCACAGTTACAAATTGTGTATGGATATTGATTCTTTTGCAGGAAGATTTATATCTTTGCAAGAACAAAAGGCTCAAGAATCTTTTAAGTCTTTCTTTGAAATCATGCTCTGCTACCAGAGCTATCCATATCAGATAATGCCTGGCATTATGTTCCAGCCCCAAGTCCTCATTCTCCTGGAGCTCTGGCTTCCCAGCACTTCATTATCCTGCAAAAATACTGTTTCTGTATGTACTTGAGGCCTACCGCTATGGTGGACTTGGTGTCCTCCTTTGTCATTTTATGGCTGCCAATGGATTCCCAGTTTCTACACTCAAATCAGAAGTCAAAAACCTTTCTGGTTTTAATGGATTGTTTACTCAGAATAGGTTTTAGAGAAAACATTCTCAATTTTCTTCATTGTTCTTTCCCCCAGACTGGAAGAAAAATATTCCTGACTGAAAATGATGTTTTCCTTTCTGTAAGTTGAACACTTACAAAGACAAATTAGTGACTATCAAAACAGGTGAACTGAAAGTATCAGAATGTGACAGCAGACAAAAGCATCTGCCAAGGAATTTATGATTCTTGATTTTGCTCAGAGTACTATTTACACACAGATGATAATAGATTTTAGAGAAAACAGCTTGCTAAAAAAACATTGTTGAAACAGACTCATGTCAAAGACCGTGAGTTGGGAAATCAGGATATTTCCTTCCCTACCCTGACACTCTCTGTGGGAGGCCTATATGAGTACAACATGACCCCAATCTAGGCATAGCTACTAGCCCCAGCAAAGACAGTACAACAGAGGGCTGTAGCGGGAAAACAGATTATTGCTCCACTTCAGATATGTCAATAGCGGAAGGTAAGTAGATTTCATTGCTGTCCTTATACTTGCCCAGAAAAGTACCACCAAAGAAAGGGTGGAAGGAAAGTGTTTGCAGAGGGAGAGGCAAGTGCCTCTGTTATTAAGCTGTGTGTGTATTGCAAAAAGTCCACTGGGGCAATTATTGGGATGTACACAAAGAAACAATGGGAATGATTCACCTTCCAGTTTTGCATCACAGAGTCCTAGGGAGGTCAATGGTGTCAGAAGTAAAACTGCTTACACTCATAAAACTGTCTGACTGCTTTCTAAGTTCCCCAACAAAACCCTCCTCAAAACATAGGCTTGCCAAGCACAGCAGTGTTATTAGCTTATGAGAAATGCATGCTCCACAGTCCCAGTGTTCCATGGGAAGTCTCACTGCACATAACTGCATCAGAAAAGATTATGTGCATTTGTTAAGGAGTTGCTCATTTCAGTACACAATGCAAGAGAAATACTTGCACAAACTTGAAGCCAAGACCACGCGTTAGCTGTTTCACTCACTCTCTGAAACTCTGTCAGTATAAACATTTGAAGGGTAAAAATATTCTCTTGCACAGACACCAAGAAAAAGAAAATCAAAGAAAATGATAGCTAATGAGAAGAGAAGTGAGGGGTAACAAGAGTGAAAAGGAGAAAAGCAAAGTGAATATAGAAACGAAACAATGAAAGAATAAAACCAGGCTGCAGAGAAGAGACAGACCAGGTTAGAAAGAAGATCCAAAAAGATCCAAACTTTAAAGTACCCTGAAAATCTAATTCTAAAAACTCCTTGTTGGTCATGACAAGATTGCTGGCAATCTCCTGCACCTTTGAACCCTACTGGTAACCTTACAGATACTCAGAGGAGCAAGAAATAATTCACGTGTACCTGAGAGAGATGCTCAGAGAAAGAAAAAAGTTCATTAAAGCAGCACAAATGAACAGGGATAAGAGCACCTTTGTAACAAAATTTCAGACAAAAAAATGTGAGGAAAAAGAAATACATAAAAACTTCTTAAACAGGATTAAAGTAAAACATTCTGCCTCTCTCAGGTGTATTTAGGCAAGGTTGAAGAAACAGAACTGGGTACTTACAATGAAAATATTGAAGTACATGCAGTTTTCATAAACAAAGTTTAAAACACAGGAATTTACTTACACAGGAGCACAATCCTCATAAACCCTCGAAAGATTTCATCTGATATAAGCACACAGCACCAGCTTTATATATCTCACTTCTCACTGCCAGTCTTGATTTGTACAAGATGGAAATTCCTATTCTAGGTAAGACTGTAGTGGGAACCTGTATTTCTGCTTTATGACGAGACCCTCCTTTGCTGCTGTCAGTATCAACAGGAAATAACAGTCTGTACTGAAAGGCACCAATACGATTAAGTGCCTGGGCAGTGTTAAACCCGGAAGCATCATTAACCCTGCCATGTAACTCACTGCTGTCATCATTCCAGTGCATCAGCTTTGCACAATCTCAAACAGATTCAGAAACATATGGCACAGCAAAACAGAGCGAGAACACAAAGAAGTTAAACTTGTGCAGATTGAGAGAGTTTCCTTTTCTGACCTGTAACTGCATGCTCCAGGGAAGAATTTGGCAGTCAGTCAAGAAAAAGCATATTCAGAAGGAAGAACCCTGATAGTGAGGTTACGAGGCCAGTGTTCAGGGCCACAAGCCCAAAACAAGGATGGCAATTTCTCCTGGGAGCAGTAAGAAATTTTGCAGGCCTCTGTAAAAAAGTCTGAATGTTTTGACAGGCCAATGCAAAGGTCAAAAGGCAAGTGTGGAGGGGATGAGGGATTTACATCAGGCTTTGTCCAAGAATCAACTGATAATAAACACATCTTCTCAGCTGTGCTAAAATCATAGTCCTGACAGATGATGACTTACAGATAAGTATATGACAACTGAAGAAAAGGACAAGAGAATAAAAGTATTTTCTTCATGAACAGAGGATCATTCAAAAAACAAGATTTCTTGTGAATTGCTGTTCTGCGTCACCTCTTCCTGCAGCAACACTACATTTCTGACAGGTCCAGAACACACTTTGGGAGTCCCCCATCTCCCCTCCTGCTTTCCCTTCAAGCAATCACTGGGCAGAGGGATGAGAGCTGAATCCTCCTGGCTCTTCCTCCCAAAGGGAACAAATGTGGGTGTCTTGTCCTTCCCCACCCAGGCACCTATTTTGATGAAAGTTGCAGAAATCAGTTCTCTCTGAGGCTTTCCACCCCACTGTCTACGCGGCTGAACTAGATCTTCAAAAAGTAACAGGGGGACGTGATGAAGAGAGACCAACACAACCATTTTCTTTCCTTCAACCAGATAAAGGAAGGAGAAATAATTACTGGGTTTATTTTTGGTGCATAACACTGAGAAAGGGTAAGGAAAAGGTCAGAAAATCATACAGAACTGTACCGAAACATGTCTCTGGCCGAAGTATTACATTCAGCTCCTGCCATTTCAAAACAGGGATGATATAAACAGATTGTATGCAGAGATGATATCAAACATTAGCAAATTACGACAGAAAATGCAGTTTAATACAATGAATTAGGTAACTTCGGGAACTTGGAAGCGAAAACAAAGCTAAGCAAAACTGCCTCAGCC